>NC_134483.1:527494916-527779916 GCF_040206685.1 Ascaphus truei
AACTCATATTACCTACATCTTATTTTAGCATGTTGGTCGTGGAATAGATCGCCTCCTAATTATCCCCCCCCCCAAAAAAAATAGATTGGTCTTTCTTCAGGAATTAGTCATGTTAAAAGCTCATTGGAATACCCCACTCCCTGTTACAATACCATTTAAACAAGTTGTTGCCAGCAGGACTTATTTTCAAAGTTCTTTCCAGTGACGGAATGGGATCATTAGACCGTTTCACCCCAGACATTCAGCTGCTGTCCGTTTTGGCCCGAGGTAGGTGATTAGCATTAATATTAGGGGTGAATGTTACATATGGGGTACTTAAGGTTAGGGTTTTCAGAGTAATGACGTTTTTAGGGTAAGGAGTTAAGGTTAGAGTTTAAAGGGTAAGGAGTTAGCTGGGTAAGGTTTTTAAGCTGAAGTACTTAAGTTTAGGGTTTTTATGGTAATGGGTTAAGGTTTTTAGATCAAGGAAGTAAGGGGTTAAGGTTTTTAGGGTAAGGGGTTAAGGCTATTAGGGTTAAGGTGACACATTACTTGCGATGGCGAAATGTGCCTGGACTTCACGGAGGCAGCAAAAAGGCCACGTTAAAATGTCCTAGACCATTCCTGTAATGCTGTGGGGTATTCCAGTGCCATTGTGGGAGCCCATTTAGATCACAACTGGGGGTGGGTAAGCAGAAAAGGGAGCCAGGTTGCCAAATATTAGTGTCAGTCTGTTCCATAAAAATAACAAATGTGGAACCCTGCTTGTATTGTAGTATCGATGTAGCCTTATGGTCGGTCGCACGGCCCTCACGAAATCCGCAGCGGACATGTTTTGTTTTTCATCTGTGCGCGCAGAATCCCAGCGGCCAGACTTAATGGAAAATAGGGATTAACACAGCGGGGATCCCTGCGTCTGAACAGGACTCGCGCTGTGTGAATCCTACCGGGCAGCACCTGTCTTTAAGTGTCGCACACTAAGAGTGAGACTGAATCAGTGTCAAGTCCGCGGCTAAGCACCGCCCCTCGGACGCATCATGCAACCAACCCAGGGATGCGCGCGAACCCCCGTCTGCGCACGCACGCTGCAGCAAGAGGCAGCTCACGCAGACTCGTGTCCGTGACGTCATCGGGGCGATCAAACCTGGTGGTGGCGCGCTCGCCCTGTGCCACGCTCCCCCCACGCGGCGGCTAATGTCAGGACTGCCCTTAGCTATATCACACCTGACTCTCAATTAGCTACCTCCTATTGGCTCTCAGCTTATGTTTGAGACCACTCCCCCTGCTGCCTTTCCATTGGCTCCTGCCCCTTCTTATTCCCTATCCACCCTCTGCTTGTTGCTGAGCAAAAACTGTTATTTATGTGCCGTATTCCTTTGTTGTGACGCCTGCTAGTACCTTGACTTTGCTCTTCTCTATCCCTGGACACCTGCTCTCTCCTCCCCTTGACCTCGGCTACAGATTACGACCACTCTTCTCTCTCCAACCCCGAACCACGGCAAGTACTTAACCAACCTAAACTCTCCTACCCTGACCCGCTACACGCCCCTGACTTTGCAATCCAGACCTTGCCCCATGGTTGTAGGGCAGCGGATATATACATCCCCACCTCAGCCCTGCGGTCTAAGTCCTGTTTTTAGTGAGCATCCGTTACAATCAGTCACTCTCCCTGCGCACCTCTAAAAGGCGATTGCAGGGCTTTTATTTTATTTTAATAACACAGTATTGAAGCAGGGTGTGTCCGGAGATGAATCATATTCATTTCAGGTCCAGGGACCCCCTGCTTCCTGAGTTACAGGCTCTGTTATGGGGTGCCTGTATCCCTTCCATGTTCAAATTGGGCCCACATAACCTGGACAATTAAACAATGCAGGGAGATACTGGCACCCCATACCGGGGCCTGTAACTCGGGAAGCCGGGGGTCTCCGAGGCTGAACTTAATGCGGTTCAGCTCCGTAGACCCCGTGCTTCAAATACTGTGTTATCAAATACTGTGTTATCATTGCTGCTAAGGCAATGAAGGGGTTAAGCCAGAGTACCTGGTTTATTGGGGGAAGAGGGGGTGGGTGAAGGGGGTTGTTGCCCCAGGGTGTGTGGTTAGGCCTCCTTGGAAGGTTGTGGGAGGGGTTAACCCCTTCATTACCTTAGTGGTAGTAACTGCTATGGTAATGAAATGGTTAACCCATCCCACTATGCACCCGAGAAGCCTAGCCACCCACCCCAGGGTAAATACCCCTTTCACCCACCCCACCTACCCCCAATAAACATTACAATACAAACACCAATACAATACACTGAACAACCCCTCTCAACCCCCCCAACACATACAGTACAGTAATGGGCAAAATCCCTATTACCAGATCTGGATAATAGCACATTTGCCCATTAAAAAATAAAACATAACCAAAAATGACCCAGCTATCATATAGTAAATTAAAGTTGTACTTACCCTTGGTAGAACGAAGGCCATCCTAGTCTTCCTCTGCGTCCACCTCGTGCTCAGAGGGCACCAAAAGTAAAATTAAAAAAAACTAACTACTGACTGTGACGGTGAGGAGGTAACAGAGTCAATAATAAAGGTTAAGCCCACTTTGTTGCCCCTGATCTGTGTTTTGGGGTCCTAGAGTGTCAGCTCTTGGACCTGGCTGTCATATATGCATTAATGTGACTGTGTGTAACTTATGCGGCAAATTTTAGTGTTTTTGCCTTTCCAGGAGTGCCAGCAATTGCTTGGCTAGGAGTTTCAGGGTGGGTTTTGCGGAGAGTCTTTTCAGATTGTGGCTATGTAGTGGGTCCCCGAGTTACGGGATACCCCAAAGATGTACTCAAGAATCAGGTAAGATTCTCGGATACATTGAAGCACAGTGCTCCGGTCAAAATCCTACCCTGGAAACATTCTTGCGACTCACTGCCAGGGGGCCAGGAGTTCCTGCTTCAGCACAGACCAAAACGTAAAAAGGCATAGGGCATCAAGGTATCCCCAGAACGGTACAGTGGTCCCTGGTATAATGGGGGATGCCCAGTTCATGCCCAAGTCACCCTGACCCTGGTATAGGGGTTCGAGGGGTGCTTCAGCTATGTGATAAAGCTGTGAGGGTGTTATTTGTGTGCCAAATGTAAAGTCAGGTTTCTACAGTGTGTCAGGGATAAGGCTAGTAAGAGTAGAGAGTATATCTTCTTATTCTAAGCCTGACACCAGAAAGGGGGACTTAGACATTTTTAGCACAAGATACAGTGTAAAGCTATATTTTATTAACGGATTATATTTAATAGGTATATATGCTAGTAACCTGTATATGAACTGTGGGCTTTACAACTCCCGGGTTCCGAGAGACCAGTTGAAAGCTTCAGGGATGCCAAGGTGTTAGAACAGGCGGGGTACTGGAGTTACACTCAAGTACCCATGTCCTGGTATAACAAAGGGCTATACGGCCACCATTTGCCCAGCCCCAGACTATGAGGAACCTGGCACAGCAAGGGTTTCAATATGCTAAGAGACAGAGGTGCCAGGTTGGCTAATGCCCCTTAGCAGAATTGAAATCGGTGCCCGTCCGGCTCCAGAGTACCGGCAAATCAGTGATAGGCTGGCAGAGAAATTCCCACACGCTGATTGGCTGTAGTGTTTTGTGAATGGGACTCCAAAACCTATAAGAAACCTAGCAGCCAATCAGGACCTCAGATTGTAAGCGCCAAACCATCAGCGGCAAATTCTAGATCTGAAAAAGATGCTCTGAGAGAAATAGACATGAGCCGGCTTCAGAGATTTCAAGGCAAGAAAGTTCCACTTTTCAGGGGCCAAGTTGTGAAAACGGAACATAGCAGTCGCAGCTGGAACTGCATGCCGAATTGAGTTACAGGACTTTTGTGAGTACCTCTCAGTCATTCGAAAGGACTCGTACAGACTTAATTTCGTATCCATTTGGACTAGAAAAGTTTAGTTCATTAGCCCAGATGATCAGTAAGTGTATTTTTCTATTGCATATTGTGAACCATTGTGTGTATGTCTTGTCCTGGAATAAATTACAATTTATTTTACCTCCCTGTTTTGCTCAATCATATGATCCCGGTATAAAGGTGTAATTGCCTGGTCTCCCGTGACACTGACCTGCAGCTCCTTAATAACCTTAGCAGTTATTAACCACTATAGTAATTAAGGGGTTAAACCCCCTCCCGCTAACAACCCGGGAGGCCTAACTACCGTCCCCGGGCAACTACCCCCACCCCCTCTACCCATTGATTGGCACAATGCTAAACCATGCCCAAACTGAATAAAATACATTACATTAAAAAAAACAAAAAAAATAGTTGCCAATAAACCAATTGATTGGCACAGTCATAAACCATGCCCACAATATGGGCATGGATTTCCACTATGGCAATAAATGGGCAACAGATAAAAAACAAGCGGCAAATAAAATGCATGACATTTAACTAAAAGCCAACATTTGCTAAAAAATGCATGGACCCCCAACGCGGCACACACTGTGCCGGGTGCCACATACTTTTGCATGTTCATCTGTTGTGCTGTGACAGCAAGTCTTAATACGTCTGTATGTGTTATTATAAGGCTGCGGATAAAGTAGGCACCCGTGCCCGACGGAGCACACAGCATTGCGCGCACCTGTAGCTTGAGCGATCCGTGGCCTTTGGGATTTGTATGACGTGCGTGACGGGGAGGCATGGCATGATTGACGGGGAGGCATAGCGTGCGTGATGGGGAGGCGTGGCGTGCGTGACAGGGAGGCGTGGTGTGCATGACGGGGAGGCGTGTCGTGCGTGACGGGGAAGTGTGGCGTGTGTGACGGGGCGGTGTGGCGTACGTGACGGGGAGGCGTGGCGTGTGTGACGGAGAGGCGTTTACCCTCACTGGCTGAACCTTTCCCGTGACCCGGCCGTCGCACGTCAATATAAAACAAATTTGTCTGCTCAAAAATCGCCTGCGCCGTCGCGCTTCAGCGCACATGAGATTGCGCACTCTATGGCCTGCCTCGTTGGTTTGTTGAGTATGGACGACGCCTGATTGGTGGAAATATTGAGAACAAATAGGGGACTCACAAAAATCTTTTTAAATTATTTTTTTTTGACTACTTGGTTTTAGATATGCACATGTTTGATGACATACTTACAGCATTAATCCATCCCGGCACCTTACAATGTGATTGATTTGTTATGAATGGTACTGCATGTCCTCTGGAACAAACTCAAATAGTCTGTCTCTGCACTCAGTATTCTGGATTGATTATGCTGCCACATAACAGGATCCTGACAAAAGTGATTACTAATCAGACACAGCTGCTCAATTTATGTTTCTACCACAAATCACAATACTGTGAGTTTCAATCTTTGTTCGAAGAAAAAAAAAAAGCCATAGATATAAGATTAAAAAAAATCTTTGACATTCTTAAAATGTTAAATTCCTGACATACTTGATACAAAATGGCGCTTACATGGCTGTTATCTCCCCACAATATACTTCTCAAAATCACCCCAAACTTTGCTTACTGGCAATAGTTTTGCAGAAGTCAAATTCATCTACTACGATAGGTGACTAATAAAATGGAAATTCAGTTCCATGTAATGTTATGTCTTTGGTGCACTGTTGCTGTTCTGGGAATTGCAGAAGGACCAGAACAAACACGGCACATTTATAGCACGACAACGGCTCTCCGGGAGAACTTTCTGCTGTTAGACGAACCAGGTCTATATGACTGCTACACCAGCCATTACCTGACTGCAGCCGGGAAGGAATGGGGGGAGGGTTGTGAGGGTCAAAGGTTTGGATTAGGGTGGCAATGCTAATGGGGGAAAGGTACTTTTTATAATGGCACGCAGCAAAGTGGCTTGGTTATGGGGAGCACAAAAACTTAGATAAATGATTAACTGAAACGGGTTTGTTTTAGGGTGATGTTCTGTCTGCCATTTCTTTTGTCGCAGCTGGAAGTGGTGGTAGCGGTCAGATTGCACCTGGACTGACAGATCCAGCGATTACTTGGACACACTGGTTGTGAACTAGGGTTGCCAGGTGGCTTGTCCAAATATACTGGACACAATGGTGAAAGGTGCGACGCGCGCGAGAATCGCTGGCGGGGAAGAATGTTATTTATAAATGACCTGACTGTTACGGAATTATTTCTAAATTTCACTCCACGTATTCACCCATTTGCATCAATTTATATTCTATTTCGTAAAAAATCTGGGGAGAGGTCTTGGGAGGGAGCGCCCTTCCGAGGAGTTTTTTTAGGAAATAGAATATGAAATAGTGCAAATTGGTGCAAATTGGTGCATGCTTGGAGTGAAATTTAGAACAAATGACATAATGGTCAGATCATTTATAAATAACTGACCTGCAGTAATACTGTACATGGCGAGCAATACTGATCTTACTACTCCTCACACAAATTCCAAGATTGTTGCACCCCTCCTCCTCCTCTCTCTCCCTTTGTCCTATCACCCTCCTACCCCCACTTGTCCTCTCACCCCCCCTGTCCTCTCACCCCCTCCCTTCTTCCTCTCTCATCCCCCCAAACCCTCATCCTCTCAAACCCCCTCCCTTCATCCTCTTTTGACCCCCATCCCTTCATCCTCTCACCCCCCACCTGTCATTATCAGTACAGTAGCTTTTAAATTTAGACTTTAAAAGCCAGCATTAAATTGCATATTGAATCATGCCAGTGAATAAGTAACCTGTTCTGCCTTCTTGGGGATGATCTGTAAGTAAGAAGGGTGCTGCAGAGATTGCATTGCTGTTGTGATAAGAGCTGAGTTATGGAGCCTTTCTTAGAATTTACAATGGT
The DNA here is from genome assembly GCF_040206685.1 of Ascaphus truei. Lineage (NCBI taxonomy): Eukaryota > Metazoa > Chordata > Amphibia > Anura > Ascaphidae > Ascaphus > Ascaphus truei. The sequence continues at coordinate 527,501,690 of NC_134483.1, forward strand.
GGTTATTTTTAATAGATCTTGAAAATGGGAAAACTGTTAGCATAGTAAAAGAAAAGTAAGGGTGAGTGAGCAATTAAACAAAGTTGCCAGTACTGTATGTACTGTCTGTCACCACACACACACACACACTGAAACCTATACACCTATTCTCTCCTAGACCCTCTACAATCTGGCTTCCTCACTGCTCACTCCACGGAAACAGCCCTCACTAAAATAACTGACGACCTCCACCCTGCCAAAGACAGAGGTCATTACACTCTGCTCATATTACTCGACCGCTCTGCAGCATTTGACACTGTGGACCACCCTCTTCTCCTTCACATTCTCCATACTCTTGGTATTCGGAACAAAGCTCTATCCTGGATCTCATCCTGCCTCTCCCATCGTACTTTCAGTGTCTCTTCTGCTAACACCTTCTCCTCCTCTATTGATCTCTCTGTGGGGGTACCCCAGGGCTCTGTCCTGGGACCTCTTCTCTTTTCTCTGTACACACTCTCTCTAGGTGACCTAATAACATCTTTTGGGTTTAATTATCACCTCTATGCTGACGACACACAGATATACTTTTCAACACCTGACCTTACACCTGCTGTACAAACCAAAGTTTCTGAATGCCTCTCTGCTATATCATCCTGGATGGCCCTCCGCCGCCTTAAACTCAACATGGCTAAAACAGAGCTCCTCATACTTCCTACCAAACCTGGCCCTACTACCTCCTTCCACATTACTGTTGGAACTAGGTCTGAACTGATCATTCACCCAGTAGCCCAAGCACGCTGCCTAGGGGTCACACTCGACTCCTCTCTCACATTCGCCCCTCACATTTAAAACATTTCTAAAACCTGTCGCTTTTTCCTCCGCAATATAACAAAGATACGCCCTTTCCTCTATTGCTCGACTGCTAAAACTCTGACTCAGGCCCTCATTCTCTCCCGTCTCGATTACTGTAACCTCCTGCTGTCCGGCCTTCCTGCCTCTCACCTGTCTCCCCTACAATCTATCCTAAACGCTGCTGACAGAATCACTCTACTCTTTCCTAGATCTGTCTCAGCATCTCCCCTCATAAAAATCTCTCTCCTGGCTTCCGATCAAATACCGCATCTCACACTCCATTCTTCTCCTCACTTTTAAAGCTTTACACTCTTCTGCCCCTCCTTACATCTCAGCCCTAATTTCTGCGTTCTTCTCAAGGATGTCTTCTTTCTACCCCCTTTGTATCTAAAGCCCTCTCCCGCTATAAACCTTTTTCACTGACTGACCCACACCTCTGGAATGCCCTTCCCCTCAGTACCCGACTAGCACCCTCTCTATCCACCTTTAAGACCCACCTTAAGATACACTTGCTTAAAGAAGCATATGAATAGCACTGTGGATATTCTGAACACATGATATATAAAGCTTGGCCCCCTGCAGACGCACTTACCAGAACTCCCTACTACTGTCTCTGTACGTTCTCTCTACCTACCAATTAGACTGTAAGCTCCTCGGGGCAGGGACTCCTCTTCCCTAATGTTACTTTTATGTCTAAAGCACTTATTCCCATGATCTGTTATTTATATTATCTGTTATTTATTTAATTACCACATGTATTACTACTGTGAAGCGCTATGTACACTAATGGCGCTATATAAATAAAGACATACAATACAATACAATATACACATATACACACACACACACTGAGACATACTGTACACACACACACACACACACACACACACACACACACACACACACACACACACACACACACACACACACACACACACACACACACACACACACACACACACACACACACACTGAAACATATACACACACACACACACTGAGACATATACACACACACTGAGACATACACACACACACACACACTGAGATACACACACACACACACTGAGACATTCACACACACTGAGGCACACACATATACAGGCAGGACACAGACTGTCCTGGAACAGGATTTCATATCTGTTTCTGTCCCCTCTGCTTACATTCCTTGGCACATTAAAACTTTTTTCATTCATGATTAAGACCATGTGCCTGATGCTTTTTCTTCACTGGATCACTTTGGGACGTCAGGAGCTCCCCAGAACCAGCGCACCGGCAGTTAAGTACCCCACCATCACCTGTATGTTTTGAGTGCGTGCACTACCTCCTTTCCCTCTGCTTACACCCCCCCCCCCCCTCTTCTGCAGCTCTGCCTGCTAGCTGTATTTGGATGTAAGTTTCCCTGAAGCTTCACTCGGTGCAGATGGAATGGATACATTATGTTGCCTTTTCCCTTCCAGTCTGTCACACCCCTGGTTGCCCTGGCAACATCTCCAGTCCTCTCAGAATGGGCTATTCTGCCCTCCCCCCTGTCTTGCTGACAGTTAGTTTGTCCCATCTCACTTCTAATGTGACCCTTGCCACTCACTTCCTTTTCCACCATGGACACAGTGAGTACAGTACCTGTATGTTACTACCCCGGCAAGGCCTTTCTGTCTTACCGTAGTCTAACCTCACGCAAGCATTTCTGACAGAGAAGCACTCTCTGCTCACACTACACCTACAAGTACCCTTTGTTTTCTACTTCTGCAATAAAGTTAAGAAAGACAATACAGGCATACCCCGGTTTAAGTACACTCACTTTAAGTACACTCGCGAGTAAGTACATCTCGCTCAATAGGCAAACAGCAGCTCACGCATGCACCTGTCAGCACGTCCTGAACAGCAATACCGGCTCCCTACCTGTACCGAAGCTGTGCGCAAGCGGGGAGACTATAGAGCCTGTTACACATGCGTTATTTACATCAGTTATGCCTGTATATGACGATTGCAGTACAGTACATGCATCGATAAGTGGGGAAAAGGCAATGCTTCACTTTAAGTACATTTTCACTTTACATACATGCTCCGGTCCCATTGCGTACGTTAATGTGGGGTATGCCTGTAAGGACTTGTGATGCTTTGGAAGAGGGTAGACATGAGTTAAAACTATCTGGAGCTATTCATACTTCACACGTGACCCTGGTTCCAGGATACAGACAGAAAGACAGACACTCACACTGAGACACACACATACACTCACACACTGAGGCACACACACACACACACAGATAGACAGACACACACACTGAGACACACACACAGACAGGACCATGAGACACACACACAGACACAGCCTCACCTGTCTGCTGCATGCTTTTCCACCGCTCTTTGGCCCCACCCCCAGGCTCCTGCCACCTCCTGATTGGCTGAATTACACAGCAGCAACCAATCAGAAGCTGCCCAGCCCACTAGCAGCAGCAGTCCTGCTCTATCCCATGTCCGGACAGGGAACCAAATACCGGCCTGTCCGGTTCAATACCGGACACCAGGCAACCCTATTGTGAAGGTGCTTGTCGCTTAAATCAATTTATGTTCGTTTAACCCCATTTATGTTGTTGGTGTGTTATTTGTGTGGGTCATGAGTTACACAGAGAGTGGTCAGTCAAGACCTTCTTCATCATGTCTGTGGCCAGGGGCGTAGCTATAGGCTGGGAAACCCGGGGGGCGGGGGGGCGCTCTTGGGGAGCCCACTCTCCCTGTTGGCTGCACATTGTGGGGCCTGAGAAGCAGTTGGAAGGAAGCACAGAGAGAAATCCCTTCTTCTGCAAGTTGTCGGGGCCTGAATCAGAGGCCCTTAGATACAGCAGGAAGAACAGAGGGGAAATTCCTTCCTCTACAGAGCTTCATAGGTGGGTGGGGCCTCAAGTAGAGCAGCATGGGGCTGGAGCTGCAGCCTGAGAGACAGGCTGGGAAAGGTGAGAGGGAGAGGAAGGGTTAAATCACTGGGGTAAAAAAAACATGAAAGGGAAGAATACAGATGTAGCCAGGTCCCCCCTTGGGTTATAACCTTTAGCTCTTCTGGCACTAACCTCAGCGGTGTTCGAGGATTCCCCTTGGGCTCCAGTGGGGAGGATGAGGTGCAGGGCAGCTGGGGGAAGAGAAGCGGCTGCATCTAGGGCGGTGGCTACCATAGCAGGGCGCCGCCATCTTGCGCAAGGTTCGCGCATGCGCAGGGCGGCGTCCATGTCAGTTTGTGCAGGCACAATGCGCATAGAGACAGGTTTAGCAGGGAAATACATGAGCCTGAGGAGCCTGAGACATGTGACGCATGGCAGCCAATCGTGCGACAGGATTCCACTGGAGACAGTTGTAACCATTTTGGAATACTGCAAGGGTGAGGCAGTTGATCCTGGGAGCTAGAGAGGGGAGGAGGTGTGTATATAGGGGTCAGTGACCCTCTGCATTAGGTCAGTGTACCCCTAGGCCCCAGTTAATGCCCTGAGTCACCTCCAGCTTGAGAGAGATAGATATGAGGGGGGAAAGGGGAAGGAAAAGAGAAAAAGATGCTGGGAAAAGAAACCTCAGGTTGTTAGAGAGAGGATGACAGGGGAAAATATATGGGGGATTAAATAAAGAGAATGGCATGTGTGAGAAAAGAGAAGAGGGTGAAAAAAAGACATGGGGGGGAATAAGATAATACATGAGGGGAGAACGTAGAAAGAATGAGAAGAGCCGTGTAAGAAGAGAAAGACATGGTGAGGGGGAGAGAAAGTAATGCGGGGGGATGGAGAGAGATATGCTCAGAGGGAGGGAGAGATATGCTCAGAGGGAGGGAGAGAGAGACATGCTGAAGGTGGGAGAGAGAAATGCTGAAGGGGGGAGAGAGAGACATGCTGGGGGAGGGGGAGGAGAGAGAGCATACATGGTGTGGGAGGAGGAGAGAGATTCTGTGTGGGGAGGAGAGAGACATGCTGGGGGGAGGGGGATGAGAGAGAGCACACATGGTGTGGGAGGAGGAGAGAGATTCTGTGTGGGAAGAAGAGAGACATGCTGGGGGGGGAGAGAGGAGAGATGCTGGGGGAGAAGTGGGAGACATGCTGGGGGAAGGGAGAGAAAAATATGGGAGGAGGAGGGGGAGAGATGAGGAGGGGGAGAGATGATGAGGAGGAGGTGGAGGAAAGATGAAGAGGAGAAGGAGAGATGATGAGAGAGAGGGTGGGGAGGGAGAAAAAAAATTGCAGTCAGTCTGTGGCACTCTAAACAAGTATGGAGATCTTTAGCTAGCAACACCAGCACATGATTATCGTTGCATGGATGCTTAGCAAGTGTATTCAATTTTGTATAGAGGGGAGTTCACGGCTAGCCCTCTATAAGAATAAAATGGATAATAATAGTAATGCTACTGCTACTAATAATACTAATAATAGTGTGGTGTCCGATGAACTAGGAAAGGATTATAAACGGAAAAGAGAATTGTAATGAAATATGCAAGTTCTGGTAGTTTGTGAAACAGTAATACTCCGTCCAAGAAACGGGTTATACTGTATGTTTGCCAGTCTGATCATATTGTTCCATTGATTTTTGTTTTTAATTCATGGGCCCATATTCAATAAGATACAGTAAGTCCTCTTTTTACGACGCTTCGTTTTACTACAAATGGCTTATCCGACGCTGTCCAATGCATCCCTATGGGCGGTTTTACGGCGCCAAAATGGCTTATCCGACGCTCTTACAACGCTTTGCAAAGTTGAAACATTATGTCAATCAGAAGGCTGCAGTCAGGGAGATCCTCCAGATCAGTCTGTGTGAAGGTTTAGTGGTGTATTTAGGCCCTTAAACATGTCTAACAGTTTTATTATACAGTTCTGGGTTCACTACATAGAATCTGTACATCATAATGTATCTGTGTGCTGCATATCTTATTGCCTGTGTAGCCATGTGTAAAATTGGTGTTACATATCTCTCTCTTTCTGGCAGTAATCCCTGGTAAGAAGGCAGGGTTGCCAGTAGTTATCATAGAGGTTTGCCCTCAAGCCCGGTGATGTGTTATATGTAGCAAAGGAAGCGACAGCATGCTTTGTGTCCACTGTTAGTGACACAGAGGTGGGTCTTTCTGGAGCCTATATATTGCACAGCACTCTCCAAAGTTAGTGTGTTCATCCAGTTCTGTTATGTCTGAGTGAAGTGTCTGCAGCAGTTCAAGTCTGTCTGACAGAGAGGCACGTGCCAAAATGACAAGCAGAGTACACACTGTGTCCAGGGCTTTGGCACAGCTGGTGGTCTCCCTTAGGGGAGAGGTGGAAAGACAACTTGATTAGAGAACAGATGGAACCTTCCTGGAGATGGACACCTGATAATGTGCGGCTAAGGGTCGGCTGCTATGATGGGCAGTCTGCCATGTAACGTGCTAATAAAGATGCCCATGAGAAAGATACCCTTCTTGCCTGTGAATGGAGTTACTCAGGGAGAAGGTGCACCTAGGAGTTCTCTTCCAGAAACTCCTCCCTTCTGTCGTGGGGATCTGGAAGGGATGGAGGCACTGTACCGACTGTGAGTAGAACTCTACACTACCTCATACGCCTGTCATGGTGAAATCCCCACTACCAACAAGCGGGAGACTCAGGAGTCCTGTGAGCCAGCAGGTGCACCACACTACACTGAGATGTAACTGGGGCAGGTTATGCACATAGGGGCCAATATGAGTTTGGGGGGGGGCTCGTACCGTTAGACCTGCGTAAAATATTTGGTGTATTTTAGTGTTAAAAATGCCTTCAGGAACCTTTCATTTAAACAGTGTTCCTATGGGAAAATGTAAAATACAGAGGTGTCCCAGCACTCACTGTCTATAAAGAAAAGCTCTACTACAAGAGTATGTCTGAAATATGCAATAAGTTTTAATGAGAACACAAGGAAAAAATGACTTGGAGATGCACATCACATAGGAAACTTATGAAGTCTTAGGGGAGTGGGAAAGGGAGACAAGGTGACAACACACTTCAACAACAAGTGGGAAAAAAACACACTAAAAGGAGGAAGGTATGGAGTGTGTTATAGGGTGAATAAGGGTCCCCTAGGTCCCATTGCACCCTGCACGCACTTTATTTATCTCTCTTGAGTGCTGTCCATCACTTGTTTTATTGCTATGGGAAAATGTGATTCGCTTTACGACACTTCGCTATCCGACGCCATTTTGAGAAACGCATTGTGTCGGATAACCGAGGACCGCCTGTACAACAGATTTCCATGCAAAAGCATCAATTCACCGTTTCTAGAATAAGGGCTTGAAACCTAAATGTGAACAATTCATGTAATTGTGAAAAACATTTCAGATGTTTCTAGTTCGAGTCCTATTAATTCCACCGGTGACGTCTCTATAATCCTGGCAATTTGCTTGAGGCATAGTGACGCTTTTATTTCAAATTCAGGTCTTTGGAAGACACTACATAAAATGTATGGGATTATTCATCAAGAAACACGATGCTGGGAAACTTTAATTAAGCCCTTTCAAGATCAACAAAAGGTACAAATGTACCACACAATACAATGCAAGCTTCTTAGAACACCACATCCACAGCTCATTAAAACGATTTAATTTAATCTGCTATGTATGACCCATGGTAGTTCTCTTACAGCTGCACAGCTGTAGAAAAAATTGACTTAACAGCAGTAATACTTACTCAACCACTTTGAGATAAATTGCAGGATAACTGTATATGGTCTTTGTGATCACAAACCATGGCTTTGCAAGCACTGGAGCTGTAGGTTTTTTGTATCTGTTATCCTACAGTATCTGTGAATGTAATTGACTTATGCTCTCTAGTGGTTTACACATCAAGGTTTAACTGCTTGTGCACTTTAATGTTTAAACCAGGGGTTGCCAACTCCAGTCCTCCAGGGCCACCAACAGGTCAGGTTTATAATGATATTCCTCGGTCAACTGAGCTACTGATTGAGCCACTTGTGCTGAAGCAGGGATATCCTGAAAACCTGACCTGTTGTTGACCTGGAGGACTGGCGTTGACCACTCCTGGTTTAACTTCTCTAGTGACAACATCTTTGGTGCCAACATCATTCTAGTGCCTCACATCTGTGAGGGACGTCTGCCTGCTCCAACACTAAAGAATGATGCATTGTATGTGTAGGACTCACGGTATAAATTAATATGCTACAACAGAAAGTGACTGCCCCACACAAATGTAATGTACTTCCCTTTAATATCTGACTTGGACCCTCTCTCTCCACCTTTAAGTCCTATCTAAAAACACCCCTATTTAACAAAGCATATGGGTAGCTCCGCTGGCTGAAACTATACATCTCGAATGCACTGACCTTGACCCCTTGCAGATGCATTTACCATAACACCCTCCAACTGTCTCTAACTTCCCCCAAATTACCACATAGATTGTAAGCTCTTCTGGGCAGGGACTCCTTTTCCTATTGTTACTATCATGTCTGAAGCGCTTATTCCCATTATGTGTTATATTATTATGTCACGTGTATTACTGCTGTGAAGCGCTATGTACCTGGATGGAGCTATATAAATAAAGATATAAATACGTACATACATACATGTGACGGGAGCTTTGTGACAGGCTATTAATAATACACACCAAAAATATATATAAAAGATAATATATATTTATAACTGGGTCTGAACTGGGACGAGACTTAGATATGATAAAATATAATTTATTCCTTGATAAAGGTGAACATATCAGATATACAAATAACAGGCAAAATATAGACACTTACTTAAAATGGAAATGATGAAGCAGTCATATCTGGACTGGCAGTTCATACAGCACTCTTCATAGTCATCAAGACACCAAAGACATGAAAGACCTCTGGCCTGAAGACATTGCATAGCGTTTCTCTCAGCAATCAAGATGGTATAGAACAGACAAAGGATAAAGGGTTGACCACAGATTATATACCTTTTGTGGCCCTATCCTTAACCTTAAGTACAGTGGATTGGTTTTCAATTAACTCTAGCCACTCATTAACGTGGGAACACAATTTGATACATGCCCCCCTGCTAGCTGGTACATGCGCAGTAGAACTCTGGGGTCTCATTTCTGTAACCCCTCCTCTGCATCAGGAATGCCAGCTAGTCTACCAGCCTGGATTCCTGGCAGGAAATTCTTTGTTGTGAGGTGTGAACTGGAACACTTGAAGACTGCTCTGGTTTGAGTAATCTCCGCCCTCATGTAAACAGTAGAGGGGAAAAAATCCTTTGAACCATACTTAAGTCCTAGACATTGGGTCGCCTTTCTGGCCATATGCTACCCTGGTATGCAAAGGAATTTCCTCTGGGTTTTACCCATACATTGAAACACAGTATGAAAGATAAAACATAAACATATTAAAATATCCGGTTCCGTTTGGTCCAGCAGGTCCAAACTTCCCAGTTCTCAATGCCGGAACTGGGACACCCTATGGTCCAATTTGGGACTTGCTACGACCTTCGGAACCGGAGATACACAAATACACTTAAAACCGTTTCACATTTTAATACAAAAATCTCCGCTGTAAATTAAATCACAGTTTTTCACTAAATCCCCATTGAAAACAACGGGTTCCGCCGCCATAAACTTTCAATGGCAAACCGCCGCCGTTGGCGGCTATGGGAATCCCCGCCATAGACTTTCAACTGGGCGCCGCCGCCGTTGAAGTCAATGGGGTTTGGCCGCCATTGGAGTCTATGGGAAAAGTCCCGAACTTTCAAGGGGGTCCATACTCCGTCGGGTTGGTCCAAGCTGGTCAAGGAAGGTTCTGCAGCGATGCTGGAGCAGTGGCTACAGATACCCCAAACCCTGATCCGCTGGGCCCTCCGAGCTATGGATTACCAAATTTCAGCTTTTCACACTTAGCCGTTTTCCTGAGCCGTTTCTGCCGCCACCATTGGAACCTATGGCGTGACCCGCTCTTCTCGGTTCGACCCTTATCGGGGGTCCAGGATACGGGGACCCGGTTGTGGTCGAGTGGGGGGAGGTCTAGGAACTAGGGGCAGAAAGAATTTTATTTCTAGGTGCTCTAGAACTGTTTATTCCCACGCCACTTGTCGTTGAACTTGACTTGTTAAGTGATCAAAGCTCTCCTATTGAAAATGTATCCGCTTTGCGGTTAAGCGGTTTGGACGGCAGCCAACTCGTTCCTGGAAAGCTCCTTCGAGGATTTCCACTAAAGTCAATGAGCCCATTGACTTACAATGGGAAACCGCCACTCTCCTCTCGGACGCCATCTGCTGGTCTTCTCAGGAAACAGGACCCAAACAGCAAGATTCACCATTGAAACACAAGGAGCTCAATGGCGGCCTATGGGAGCCTGCAAAATGGTGCCTGAAAAGGCGGGAAAATTACACAAAGGGCTATAATCACTAAACAACTATTAACCCTTGTGCTCCCGGATGGATCCCAGTGTGTGTGTGATGCAGACACTGATATAACAATAAAACAGGGGAACAGTGGAATATACATTTTCAGGTTAATACCAGGGTTAAATAACATTTCTGGGCCTCAGCCCAGTTAACCCCTTGTCTCCCTGGTGAGGTTAGAGGGTGGCCAATTGGGGTGTAACCCCTTTAATCCCGGGCCAAATCCTCCCCATCGTCACAATACATACCTCACACTAATTGTGAATCACTCTACTCTTTCCTAAATCTGTTTCAGCGTCTCCGCTGCTGAAATCACTCTCCTGGCTTCCCATCAAATCCCGTATCACACACTCAATTCTCCTCCTCACTTTTAAAGCTTTACACTCTTCTGCTCCTCCTTAGATCTCAGCCCTAATTTCTCGCTATGCACCATCCCGACTCCTGCGTTCTGCTCAAGGATGTCTTCCTTCTACCCCTTTTGTATCTAAAGCCCTCTCCCATCTTAAACCTTTCTCACTGACTGCCCCGCACCTCTGGAATGCCCTTCCCCTCAATATCCGACTAGCACCCTCTCTATCCACCTTTAAGACCCACCTTAAAACACACCGGCTTAAGGAAGCATATGAGGAGCTCCATAGTTGATAATTAACACCTCATACATTAACCTTGGCCCCTTGCAGACGCACTTACCAGAATGCCCTCCAACTGTCCCTGTACGTTCTTCCTACCAACCAATTAGATTGTAAGCTCTTCGGAGCAGGGACTCCCTTTCCTAAATGTTACTTTTATGTCTGAGCACTTCTTCCCTTTGTTTTATGTATATCTTATTATTTATATGATTGTAACTATTTCCACTGTGTGAAGCGCTATGTACATTAATGGCGCTATACAAATAAAGACGTTCATTCATTCATTGTGGTTGAAAACCCAACAGCCAACACTTATGAGATATTTCTGTTTTCTTACTAAACTATAGCAAGTGTTCTTTTTTTATTTTATTTACAGGCAAAAATAATTGTGAACTCTGATCTGAAGCTTGTATTTACTTCACTGCCCAAAACTCAGTTATGTAGCCACTTTTAAAACACCACTTTTCTATGAAATCCTAAAAAAAAAGGCAATAATACTATTAAAATACTGTAAGAAAGTACACCCATGAACTCCTCAAATAACTGGAGAACCTATCCCTTCCATCAAAAGAAATGCTAGTGGACAGAGTTTTGGAAACATCACAGGTTTCTTCTTTCGTGTAGTTTTTAAAAGCTCTGCACACTATAATTATATCGACAGTATGAAAAACTCAGTACAACAAAGCTTAGCAGAGGAAGGGAAAGAGTCAATTACAGTGAAATTCTGCTAATTTTGCATTTCTTTTTTTTTGCAGAATGTATACCGGAGCTGTTCTTTGGAGCTGAACCGTGTTTCCGAGACACTGATCACGTTAGTTGGCGGTTTACTTTTTTGGATTCTCAACGATGGCGCCCCCAGTCATTCAATAGTAAGGATGATCATTCCCCCCTGATGACATTGCCGCTTCCTATTATCCTGCGGGACTAGGGTCGAGTTGGCGGCCCTTTCCAAAATCAGGACTGGAACACTGGCAACTAAAATGGCAAGTTATGTGGGACCCCAGGTGCTACAAATAGCACAGTCCAGCTCCTAATAACCCCATGTAAAAAAAATAATCGATAAGGAAAAAAAATTAGTAAGGGGGATTCCTGCTTTAATTATACAACAGAACAACAGTTTTAGAGTTAAATATTGTAAAAATGATCAGGATAACATATCTTGTTTATATATGATAGCTTTCAATTATTATTTCATTTACTATGAATATTATTGATTCATTTTAAAATACATATGTTGCTGTGATTTAAATAAATGACACTTCCATACCATTAGTTCACTATGCTACTACAGTATATGGGGTTGCAATTTCAAAAGGCTCATAGGAAAACATACTGTCTAGCTAAGGATTGCATCACATACAAAGCTCTGTGCTTGAGAAGATTTGCTTAGCGTAGCTCAGTAAATTGGGCTTGAATAAGAATCAAGTCTAATGAGGTCATTACCATATAAGATTTCAGACTGTTCGATCTGCTCACCAACACTTAACGAGATGATTAATTTGCAGCCAAGCAGCATCACAACACCAGACATTTGTACCTTTAGCAGGTCCAGTGGAAGACAAACTGCATTGTGTCTAGTACTAATGAAGCAATTGTTTCTTACCAATGTTTAGTAACATCAGCCCATCCCGTACAAACAACAAGGCAGAAACCTACTTATACTGTATAAAAAGCTCTCCTATGATTATTACTGTGATCCACAACTTAAGGTAGGAGACGTACAAATAAACACGTGAAGCATTGTAAGACCTGTGCATCAGTGATAAGCCAGGAATTACAGTATTCTGAACACCTGTCCTCATGGAGTTTTTTCTGGCTGCAATGTTGACTTTGTCCACTGGGCGTGGCCCAAAAGAACTACAACTCCCAGACACATTGCATCCCAGGACTCGCCCACTTCCTCCTCTGTCCCCTTCTTAAAGTGCAGGAAGTTGCTCCTTCCTGGCGTTTCAACTCTTTGTTTGCTCGCCAGTCCATTTTCTATGCCCATGCCCTGTATCCATGTCCCTGTTTGCCAGTTTCTGTTTCCCAGTCCTGTTTGTTTCTTTGCCTACTATCCGGTTTACCCAGGATTTCTTGTATCTGCCCTAATTAAACCCTGTTTTCAATAATTTTCCATCCCTGGTTCTCAATTCCTCCCCAGTGTTCTCAGAAACATCAGTGGTAAAAGTGTGGCCTTGAGCGTACGAGGTATAATTATTTATTTGTGAAGAGCAAACATATTCCACAGCGCTGTACAATGGGGGTACAAAGTTATGTATATTCATAAACAGTTATATACAGATGAGGACAAACATGCACAAAGAGATACAAAGGTAATAAGGACCCTGCTTGTGAGAGTTTACAAGCTAGAGGGAATGAGGCACAATGTTGAAACAAAAAGTTAAGGGGGCTGCTTATTGCAGGATAAGGTGTGACTCAGGTTAGAGCAGGGATGCCCAAAGCTTCTGAGCTGCGTCCCCATGCTTGGCAGCCCAAGCGCTGATGCAAGTGAGAATGCAGCTTCAAAGAATTTCTCACTGCTGCTACAGCTCGGTTATTGTGGCTATTCTATTAAATGGGACTTGCAGCCTCTGAGAGTCAACCTTGGTTTGCCTGACAGCTTGCATGAAAGCTCCTAATCCTGCTGCCATTGGGCGAAACTAGTATGCAGTTTGAAGATCTTCAGAAATGACACTCCTGCAGATTCTGGAGCACAGCACAAGGAGAGATGTTCTAACACTGCTGCTGGATTGTAATTAAAACCTCTCCACCACACTGCACAGCTTCTGGGAATGTTTTTGACCCAAATCCCATTCCTGAACTGAGAGCTGTACAGTAGCGATGGTCCATGAAGATTTACTGATGAAGCAAGACTTACTGTCCCACAGACTTGTGCTTTCTTGTCCCCGACACCAGGACAGTTTCTGAGGCGATCGCGCTGTGCGGGTTCCATGCTTTTGAATGGCACCCTCTGCAGCATTAATCCTCTAGTGCCAAGACCAACACAGTCTCGTAACTGCGCATGTCAGCAGCACTAAAGACACTACGCCTTGCTAAATCTGTATATGGTGTTGTATCTACCATAGCCGTCCACGTAGCAAAAAACGACACATCTGCCGGCTTTCATCATCTACAGACGTAACTATTTTACAGTTGTCTTACAAATTTGGAATACAAACTCTTTTCTGGATTACAATTGTTGTAATATCTACTTGAGAACTGACCCAACACAAGATATAAAGTCTTGAACTGGGCCCGGGACTGGAACACTTCTATTTGGGTTTTGCATCTGTAATGTTTATGTTAGAAGATATTGGGTGTTCTAATCATTCTAGTATTTCAGGGGTAAACGTTGGTTACAAATTGTTTAAACAATACAAGAATTGTTTTTATGACCTGTCAAATGCGGACTGGGTTGTATAGGACTGAGTTTATCTTGAGTCAACATCTGTGTTGCCACAGATGGGATTAAAAAAAGTATTATCCTGGGGATTATCACAGATGGCCACTAAAAGTGAAATATGTACATGTTGGAAGGCTGTAGACGAGACTCAGATCATGGGCTGTCAGCCTCAAAGAAAACCTGACATTCTTGAAATATCCCTGTGCATCACAAAGAGATGAACAGGTCACCATTTTGCTTGAAGGCTATATTAAATATAAGATATTGGCCTAACAGTTATTTTCAAGAATAATAAATACACCATGCTCGACTAATCCACTCACCCCGGGAGGCTGGCAGCAGGACAGAAGGAAGAAGAAGCTGGTGGCGGGAGAAGACGATAGATTTCAGCAGGGCAGCAGAAGGTGTTAAATGGTGAAAGGCGGCCGGCGGCGGCAGCAGCCGGAGGAGACTGAGTATTCATATCCGGTTCGGGCAGTCGGCTTTTCTCATGCTGCTGCCCGCCTTTCACCATCTAACGCCTCCTGCTGCCCTGCTGACATGTAGATCATCCACCTAAGCCAGGTAAGTGAGGGAGGGGGGTGATAGCGGGAGGGGTTGAGAGAGATAGATGCATAATTAAGTGGCAGAACTTTTTTTTTTGTCCATGCCGGGGGAGGGAGGAGGGAAGGGGGTGAGAGAGGAGTTGGCAAGTGCATTCTCTTTTCTGGCAAGTGACATTTCTTATGATATGTCGATCCCTGTAAATACATATTTGTAACCGTGGCAATGAGATGAGTCAAATAATGCCAAACACTTGATGATTAGTAGTTGCCAAGGACATCTGTTTCTCCTGCAACAATAGACATTTGGCTGTCGAAGTGGAGATACAAGTGTGTATGTTAAGTACACAGACGCAACAGTGAAGAATGGAGTCTGCCTAAACATTATGGAAATAAAGTTATGAGGTCTTTTATATATTGTCTTTTATATATTGAGTCAAATTTGAAAGTCTAATGACGTTTTTATTTTTTTCTCAAGTCGTAAAAATGTCAACCAAGTAGCTGATATATGACAGGTCTTATGCTGTTTCAATGGGGGAAAAAAGTACATATAAGTTTCACCAAGGTAATATGAAAATCAGATTTCAACTAAGGGAGTGTCCATGGAGCAGGTGAAATCTCAATTTCCACTCAAGACCCTTTGGGAAAAGATCTGATCAATGTTAGGCGATAACGTAAGTTCCATTCTATTTTTATCTTTTTATTTTGATAAAACTGTCTGTATTTATTATAACTATGCTTTTGTAATAATCTTTTTTCTGTAATCTTAGCACTGTATTTTATTGTATTAAAGACAAACTGTAATAAGTGATGCTTTGGACACTGAATGAGCTGTTTGCATGCTTTGTAGAGAGTAAAGAACACCCTGGAGGACGTCATGGAGATCCTCATTCATACCATACTTACAGCAAGTGAGCTGTGGGAGTCATTTAGCAAAACTGGGCAAAAAGAGGTTACATAGTGTATAAACATTTCAAAAGTGATGTCCAATGTATCTTCTACATTTCTTAGACCAGGACCACTATTTATTGAAGGCATTTTGTGAACTTAGATTTAGTCTGTATACTGTATATATTTATCTTCTCCAAGGTGAAGAGTTTGTAGGCTGGAAGCTAATGGGGATTTACTGTACTACTGTATGTTTAATTTCAGGAAGCCGGCCTTATAACCTCCACCCTCTGCCTTATTTAGTCGGCAAGAATTTTCTTCCAGATTATTAGGATTTAGAGAATGCTGGTTAGGGTAAGGGTTAGTCTGGCTTGATGTTAGGATTAGGTTGACATATTAGGGTTAAAGTAAGGGATAGTCTGGGAGGTTAGGATTAGGATGGCATATTAGGCTGGTATATTACAGTTAGTGTACGGGTGACGCTGGTACTGTATGTTTAGAATTAGGCTGGCAGGTTTGGGGCAGGATGAATAAGTGTTTTATTTAACCTGCTCCTGGTCAAATAAGGTTTATCAAGTAATGTATCCATCTGCCGGTGGATAAAGCTGAACATCTGCCCTATTTACCCATCTCGATGAGTAACAGCCTCTACCTTATTTTCACAGTGTGGTAAACAAATTCACAAAGAATGTAATCAAATGAAAAGTAATGTGGAGGAGGAAAAGCCAAGTGGTCAGCGAGCACTTCGTGTGCTTACTTCCGGCGCGCTGCATCAGAGAGGTCGGTCGGGTGCTGCCAGTGTTGCAAGCTCGGCGTGGGACACAGAGTGAGGAAGAGGCCTACAGCTGATAGAGAGCCGGGGACCAGCTGCGACCGGCAGCGGGGCCTGGACAGATGTTGGGGCCAACTTGCAGTGCCGGCCGCCAGGCCCTTCGCAGACACCCCCTGTCAGTGTCCCTGACGGTATGCCAAATAGCACATTTAGATTGAAAGCTCTTAGGGCAGAACATTGTTTCTGTATTGTTCTATAGCATGGAGTAATGTCAATACTGACAGTACATGAAATACATTATAAATATGGAAGTCCTTTTTTATAACGAATGTGAGTTGTGACACTATCAGGATGTTAACAAAATGAAAAGACAAACTTCTCACTAACATGACAAAATAGGGAAATTGTATACTAACGACTGCAAAATGTTGCGTTAATCAGCCAATTGCAATATGTTTCAGATAGTCCAGACCAGACACAACTGTAGTGAAAAGAAATCCAGTTTTCAGTTTAATTAACCATTTTGAGTACCACAGTGTGTCAGCGAATGTCACAAGGACAGGTCACGCTTTAAGGATATCCAAGCTTCAGCGCAGGCAGCTCAATCAGTCCCTGCTTCAGCAAAGGTGGCTGAATTTGACAGAGCCTCTGATGGAGCTGTCTGTGCTGAAACAGGGATGTCCTGGAAACCTGACCTGTTGGGGGGGAGGGGGGGAGAGGAGGGGGACTTGAGAAATCATGACATGAATTATAGGGCATGTTGAGAGTCAGTCCTTGTTGTGAGGTACACTTGAGTGCCAGTCCTTGTTGTGAGGTCCACTTGAGAGCCAGTCCTTGTTGTGAGGTCCACTTGAGAGCCAGTCCTTGTGACAATCTAAGTCTTAGTGAAAAAAATTCAATGTTTCTCTCCCGCAATCAACTTTTAATGTGCTCTGAGAACAATTTGATATTTTATTTTTTTTAGCTTTACCCGTCCTTTTATCAACATGTGAGAACATTGCAGTAAGCTGGGTTCTGTTCTGGTTTATAATTATTTTTCCACTAAACAGATCTGGTGGTTATATGACTAAAATTCAAATGAGTAAATATATCTCAAATGGTATCTTCAATGCAATAACAGATTTATTAAAAGGTAGAGGCAGTTTACAAGGTGAGCCAGGTAAATAAAGGCACTTATTCAGCCTTACTTAAACAGCAGCTGGATAAATAAGGGATTTGTTGAGCCTTATTGAACGGGTAGTAAAATAAATACAAGATTTATTTATACTGTAAGAAAAAGAAATAAAAAAAGAGAACACAACCACTCATAGTAGATAATTACATATATATTGGCAGTAGAAAAGGTATTGCACATACAGAAACAACAAAGTAAAAAGGCATACAGTATGACAGAAGCACTCAGCCTGTCTACCATGGGATCCCAGGGGCACTGATCAGTGGTTGTCGTCTCGATCAGCTGTTTGGTCCATGTATTCAAGCGTGGCGGGTATCAGGGGTAGTATTTTCAGTCTAAATAGTCCACAGAGGTAACTGCTATCATGATGTATGGGGCTAGTGCACCTAGGTGATGTCAGAACTCTCCAAACAGACAGCCCACTGGAGTGGATATTACCAGCTATCCGTGTCCTCAGCTGAGAAACCTCTTAGGTTGTGTAATTCCAGGGGGCTCGTGCTGTTCTGAGGATTCCCTGATTAAGTGGTAAGAGGAACACGTAGGATATATCAATTTGACTCACTGTTTTAACTACTGTATGGCATTACACTGGGCTTGATCTGTTCCGTGACAGCGCAATCCCCATGGGATTACAAATCCAAGAGGTTGCTCCACTGAGGACACCAACAGCAGGTAATATCTGCCCCAGTGGCTGTTAGGAGAGTTCTGATGTCATCAAGTTGCGCTAGCGCCATACCCCGTGATATACAGCAATTACCTCTGTGGACTCGTTTTCGGATGGAAATACTGCCCCTGCCGCCAGTAGCGCTTGAATCCATGGACCAAACAGCTGATCAAGATGCCAACCACTGATCAGTGCCCCTGGGATCCCATGGTGGAAAAGCTTCTGTTATATACCTTTTTACTTTGTTATTTCTGTACGTGCAATACTCAACTTAATTACCAGAATAGCCTGGCTCCCCCTGGTCCCCCCCGTTTGTCCCCATACCTTCAGATAGGCTGGGAAGAGTGCAGGGAGGTGCGCGGTTGTGTCCAGAAGGGCGTGTGCGGGCCTTACTGCCGGAGGTTCCTGGCAGCTCTCTTCACAGGGAGCTGCCATTTTGTAGTGCCCACGCATGCGCGAGATGGTGCGCATGCGCAGAAGTTGTGGTGGCCATTACCCGGATTGCACATGCGCAGTGCAGGCAGTGGCCATGTTTGTACTCCCGGTGCATGCGCCGTAGCAACTGAGATGGCGGCGGCCATATTGGCACACCTCGCGCATGCGGAGGCCATCTTGCCAAGGGACTCTGCAGGGAAACTACACTCCACAATGCTGTATGGGAATGTCCACGTGGCGTAGCTCAGCCTATTAGCTGACAGTTAGGACAGTTGGAGTGAGATAAAACTGTTGGAGAAGGTTAGGACAGTTAGAGCCAGGACAGACAATGAGAAGTTAGGGTCTGGTGTCAGTGGCACGCAGACTAGGTCAGATTAACCCCATTAGGTCTAATCACCTAATCAGATTTGTGGCTGCTACAGGGAAACCCCTAGCTAGGGACATATCCCCATTAGCTGTGTATAGTTAGTGTATACTGCCATTGAAGACGCCAAGTTCTGAAGCATAGCCTGCAGACTGGGACCAGATCCAGGCATACATCATTAAAGAATATTTTATTGGGGCACACTTCAACGGGAAACCCCTCCAGAGGCAACCGCCTGCGGATCAGGGCAGGAGAAGATTCGGACTTAGCGGCTCGACTTACCTGGTCTGGACTGAGACCAGGGAGGTATTATATACATGTGCACCAACGGCCCAACACACTGTGGGTAGCGTTATTCCACACATGCTCTTGGGGGAAGGACTGGTCTGTGGACACTAACAGGTTAAGTGTCCAGACACTCCAGTACTTTGGGGGGTTCCATCAGTGAGGTGCTACTTTGGGAGATAGAATATTGTGTGGCCATATACAAATTGTTGTGTCTTGCTATGTGTGAGTAAATACTGTCGTTATATACCCAGTTGTGTGTGTAATTACTGTCTGCTTTGGGTTCCTGGAAAAGTCTATCCTACAGCGTTAGGATCTTTCCCGGGTGGACGCTCTGTGTACCACGAACGTGATCACCCCAGGCTCCCAGTGGCAGAGGATCAGGCCTCCTGTACGCCACTCAGGTAATAAAGTACTGGTAGTCCCTTTAGTCAGGGGGAAAGAAGGCTACACCAATATATATTTAAATATCTACTACACTATGAAGGAGTTGTGCGCTCTTTTTTTCTTTTTCTTATAGATTTGCGATGTGGCGCCCACGCCTTTGAAGAGCAGCACACCAAAAGTGACCTTACTATACCTGCACACCTTTATCACAATTGTTTTCACATTTTATGCTCATTTCTTTCACTTGTTGTATATTTGGTTCATTTACCTATAGCAATAGCTGATTCACTCACTCGTTCGGTTCATTGGCAACACAAAGATCTTTTTGTTCACAGATGCATCAGATTCAATCTCACCCACCCCACTGTACATCTGCGTTACATCAAAGGCGCACCGCCTGATGGGGCCGCCCCAAGAACTACTCCCCTCTGCACTGGACCAGCGTGCTAAGTGTTAACATGTGCTTGTTCTTTGTGGAATCAGCAACCCCACCCACTGGAATGTTAATGAGCCATGGGGACACAAAGAAAACATATTTTTGTTTACAGATGCATCCGATTCAATGTCACCCACCCCAGTGTACATCTGCGTTGCCCCAAAGGCGCACAGCCTGATGGACCACCCCCCTCCCCCCAAGAACTGCTCCCCTCTGCACAGAACCAGCATGCTAAGGGTTAACATGTGCTTGGTCTTTGTGGAATCGGCAACCCCACCCACTGGAATGTTAATGAGCCAAGGGGACACAAAGAAAATATCTTTTTGTTCACAGATGCATCAGATTCAATCTCACCCACCCCAGTTTATATCTGTGTTGCCCCAAAGGCGGAAAGTCTTTGGGGCAGCCAAAGGATGTGAGCCGTTTTCTGCCATTTGCTGATGTTTGGTGATGTTTGGTGATGTTAAAGTGATGTTAAAGCTGCTCTATTTCTATCTGAAACTCATACGCCCTTTATCCCCTGTACCCAATTTTCCAACTCTGTTCTTTTAATGTAACCATGTATTTTTTTTTTATAAATCTGTGCCCAGGGCATACTTGAAAACGGGAGATATCTCTCAATGTATTACTTCCTGGTAAAACATTTTTATAAATAAATAAAATATAATATCTTTTTAAGAAGTTGTAACAGGGACGTATACCTGTTTAAGTAAAGCAGCCTCAGAGCTCTGAGAATCCAGCAGGGAAATTGTTAATTGCAGCCACTTAATTAACTAGTCTCCACCTGGACTCATGAGAACTCTGTAAAAAGCCTCATGTGAGACACAGGAGAGATTCCTTAGCTCACATTTGGGCTGACAGAAGGAGAGCAGAGGAGCCTGCACACAGACACTGTCTTGAGCACAAAGGCTGTGCTGAGATCAAGAGATCCAGACATGCAGAGACCTATATTTTTTGGACACAGGGGACCCAGAAACCTTCCAGAGACTGACATGGAGGGCCAAATGCTTAAGATACTTCCTGAGACGTTGGGGTGATGGGCTGGTATTGGGAATATCCCTCCAGTCCTGCAGATAGGGACTGGGAAAATAACAGGGGGGGGGGGTGTTATTTTGTTGTTTTTCGATGTCTGGATAAAGGAACAGGCTCAATGAAGCCAAGATATAATTTCACTCTAAAACAGTCTCCATTTGCATACCTCTGCACACATCTCTTATAGTAGTTCATACATCAATAGAGATTTTATGTTTAGCACTTTTAAACAATTGAACCCTTTGAACGTCACATTTTCTGTGTTTCCTGCAAGATTTATTTAGCCTAACCCTTACCCAGCATTCTCGGAGCTTCAATAATCTGGGAGAAAATCATTGCCAATGAAATAAAGGAGTGGCAGGAGGTTACAGAGCCACCTGCCAGGTAAATAGACACTTCCTTATTAAAATGACCCATAATATTCATGACAGCATAACTCAAATACTCAAAGTCAAGGAAATAAATTGCTGTGAGAAAAAAGGGGGCATCTCATTTTGGGGGACCCCATTGTAAGGGGGCAGTTAAAAAGAAAGGTAAGGAGCTACAGCTGATAAGGATTGAAATCAAACTCTGGGGAATGTTAGGGCATCAAGGCAGAAGGAAAAGGTTGAGCTCATTGTCCTCATGTAGACAGATGGCCTGGCTAGAGATAAAGTGAGGGTAGAAATAGGAATAGGGAAGCATGCTTTAAACTGGTTTCATTCCTACCTACCAGGTAGATCCCAATATGTAAGAACGATTCCTGCGCTCCTAACAAGCTAAAATAAAATAGTGAACTCATGAATAACGGTTATTTAGTTAAACCCTTTGTCCAAAGCGTTAAACGCCTGCAGCCAACATCAAGGCATAACCGAATTGCAGGTACCTACAGTACACTGAATATATGTAATTATTGTCCCATGGACTAGTGAAAAATGTGAGAAAGCCCCGAAAGGATTAAATAAAGCATATACTTTTGTGAGTAATGCAAGTAAAATCTGGCTAAAGCCAGTATCATAGTTACCTTACTATAGAGGTAAACTGTGGGTGCACAAATGTGAATATAATAAAACGTACATATATTTATTTCTGTCAGCCTTATACATTGGTAGGGGCTCTTTCCTGAAGGGCGGAGACATACTCCTCCAAGGAAACACTATGTAAAGCAGATGAGCCAGTAAATGAGCATACCCCTATGATGTTTCAGTGACACTATATTAAAATGCCCTTATGGAGTATGCAGCAAGGAAAAAGATTGCCTAACATTTGTAAAAGATTGTGCATATTACCGTCATAGGGGTAGGTATGACGGAAACGTCATAGGTGTAGGCTTACTGGCTCATCTGCTTTACATAGCATGTCCTTGGAGGTGTATGTCTCCTCCCTTCAGGAAAGAGACCCTACCAATTTTCCAATTAGTACAGGTACAGTATATTACACTTCTGTGTCAGTCTGCACATCACACAAGAGTAGGTGAATGTACAGTATAAGGCTGACAGAAGTATATGTAAGTTTTATTATATTCACATAAGGGAATTTGTTCACCCACAGTTTACCTCAACAGTAAGGTAACTATGATACTGATTTTAGCCAGCGTTTAATTGCATTACTCACAAAACCATATGCTTTATTTAACCCCTTCAGGGCTTTCTCACATTTTTCACTAGTTCAAGAGACAATAATTTCATATATTCAGTGTAGGTACCTGCAATTCGGTTATGCCCTGACATTGGCTGCAGGCTTATAACGCTTTGGCCAAAGGGTTTAACTATATAACCCTTATTCATGAGTTCTCTGTTTTATATGCACACAGCCCTAGCCTCTCCAACATTGAACACAAACTTCAATCTGACTTTTTGAGACTTGAAAATTGGCTTTCCCAAAACAAACTGTTTTTAAACACTGACGAAACTGTAAAAATGGTATTTGGCTAAAAATGGTATAAAGGCTAAATTTTTAAAGTTTCCAATGACTGAGCTCCAGATCAGAACCAACGCTGATACTACCCTTACTCCTGTTACTAGTTTTAAATACTGGGCATATGGTTTGACTCCCATTTAACATTTGGGATGCACATTGATACCCTGTCATCCAAAACCTATGCCAAACTAGGAGTACTTTACAGGAACAAATCCTCCCTAAGTCTGCTGGTCAGAAAGCGGATCGCACAACAGATGCTAAAGCCAATTATTGACTATGGGGACATAGTATACTGTATGGCTCGCCACCCCAAACCCACCTTAGCAAACTTGATACCCTCTACAATTCAATATTCCATTTTGTGCTCCAATGCAACTACAGCACACATCACTGTGAAATGCTCAAAGAACTATATTGGTCATATTTATTTATTATTATTTATTTATAAAATATTTTACCAGGAACTAATACATTGAGAGTTATCTCTCATTTTCAAGTATGTCCTGGGCACAGAGTTAAGACAAATAATACATCACTTGAGTCTCGGCACAAAGTTCATCTCTCCTGTCTTGCCTTCAAATACTTTCTGGGCAAACTACTTACCCCTACCACATGCAGCACTTATCATCTGAGATCGGACTCCAAAAGAATGTTCATGGTCCCAAGGTTAAGTAAAGTATGCAGTCACTCCTCCTTCGCTTACCGTGCACCCCAAAACTGGAACAATCTACCGGAGACTCTCACAGCCACCACCAGTCTACGTTCTTTCAAAACTAAAACTGTCTCATGTTTTTGCTTAAACTTGTATTTTACTGTTCTTTTTACACAAGTTATGGAGGTGGGGGAGAAGGGTACAAAAGGAAAATAGATGGGGGAGGGGTGGGGGGGATACATTTCCATATTTTCTTTATTTTCAGTACATCCATTTATACTTTGTTACACTTACATTTATTTTTCGACGTGGTTCACATTACAGTCACGTAATATTGTGTTGGAGAGAAAATAAAAAGAGATTCATCAAACATTTGCTTCCGAATATATCATCCATGGCGCCCATATCTTCAGATAACCTTCGTATCTATCCTGAATTAACTGGTCAGTTTTTCCATGATCATAATATACAGTAGTTTCGTTTGTTTTTTACTTCAGTCATTGTTGGTGGATCAACCTGTTTCCAGTTTCTAGTTTTAGCTGAGGAAAAAAATTGTATCATTAGTTTGTCTGTATTCCTCTCCTAATCCTCTATTGGTTTTAAAATTAGTACTGTCTCCATATTCCAAGGGCAATCAAGACTCGTAATTCACTTGATTAGCTTTTTAATTTTCTCCAAAATAGTGCAATCTTAGGGCAGGGCCACAAAATGTGTTTAAACGAGCCTATCTGGCTGCAGTTCCGCCAACAGAGGTGACCGCCAGAGGTGGCCGGGACAAAAGAGTGGAGTCTAGCTGGGGTGTAATACCATCTATCAATATCTTTAATATAGGTGACCGGCGTATCAGATGCAGATAGAATCCCATAAAAGTATATATCTTTGATATAGATTGATTTCCTGGACTGCGAGAACCTACAGATGCAGCGGCCACTATTCTAACACTTCACGCTGTGTATACCTTGGAATACCCATGTCTTGGCGCGTGATTTCTTTCAACCGTACCGCCTTTAGACGCGAGGGCAGAAAATGGCATTTTAGTGTTCTGGTTTTTAAACACTGGAAATTGACACAGTAGCACAGTACTGTACACATTACAATTCATTCATTTCATTGCATTTCATTGCATACAAAGAAACAGAATCCATGAAATTCAAACAAAGCAACCGCAATAAACACGTTTGCCTGGGGCGATTGGCCGTGTTAATGCCACGTGGAGTACATCAGAGCACACAAAAACGGCTCCGGGATTTGTTAGAATAACGGCCACTGCATCTGTAGACGCTCTTGCTGATCTCGCGTATATCTCCAGCCACTCTTACCCCTCCAGGGGTCGCCCGATATCGTTTTCCCAGTCTAGAGTATTTTTACTTGGTTGCTCCACTTTCTGTGTGATCAGCATTTGATACAATTGTGCTATGTGCCTTTATGATATTCACCTGCTGAATATAAATTCTCTAAAATTGTCACAGATCTAAAAATATCCTGCGTGGGCTGTATTGAGGTAGCCTTATCTAAAAATACTGAAATAAATGCGTATCCGGAATATCAAACTCTTCATTTATTTCCTGGAATGTTTTAATCCTATCTGATTTCACCACATCCCAGAGTCTCCTCAGACAATTCTCTCTCTCTGTGAAGAGCCGGAACAACAATATTGGAGTCAGAGGTGAAGGATTAGATGAAACAGATTTAGCTCTGCATACATTATCCCATAATTTTAAAGAGTGCGAGATGACTGGTTGTGTCCTGATAGATTCGGGCCTCATCTCCTTTTTTAA
The DNA here is from genome assembly GCF_040206685.1 of Ascaphus truei. Lineage (NCBI taxonomy): Eukaryota > Metazoa > Chordata > Amphibia > Anura > Ascaphidae > Ascaphus > Ascaphus truei. The sequence continues at coordinate 527,527,198 of NC_134483.1, forward strand.
CCATAGTAGTGTCACCATATCCTTTGTCTGAGCCTCTGCTCTCTCTATCCACCCATGGCCTCTCTGCCTCCTCCATTGACCAGTATATCAGGGGGCTTATCCTGGCTGCTTCATAGTATTTAATTAGGTCTGGTTGAGTCATACCTTCTAATTTTGTTGGTGTTCCCATTAACTTTTTCTTTATTCTTGGCTTTATGCCGTGCCATATAAACTTTGCAATTTTTTTTCTAACTCTTTGATATCTTTCTGTGGGACTGTGATGGGTAGTATCTGAAATAGATACAGCATTCTGGGTAGTGTGCCATTTTTACCGAAGCTATTCTACCAGTCCATGATATTTGGTGTTTGTCCCAGGTCCTTAGATCTTTTTTCAGCTCTTTAATAAGTACCGGTTAATTTGCTGCATAAAGTTTATCATATGTACCCGTTATATATAGACTCCCAAGTATTTAATCTTATCTGATGGGAAATAGTTTTTTCATCGATAACTTGTCCTCTGTTGAAACATTTAAACTTAGAACCTCCGACAGTGTGATTTCTTTTGAAATTTGAGTGTAAACTTTCTCACATTTTAATCTGGTCTGTAACGGTTACATACAGTACAGCTATAATATATATTATCTTTAACTGTGCATGCAATGTCTTGTATATGTAGCCATGTAGCCCCTGGCTACTAAAACCCTTTGCTCTGGGTGCTGTCCTGTTTAGTATCATCCAGCAGAGCTAGGGTTAAGTCTCTTGCACATGGGCTAGCATGTGAGATGGCTAACCAGACAGACACTAAGTAGCGAGGTGCAGGAGCATGGCAGTTGAAGTCCCAGGAAAGGGGGATGGGCAGACTAGGCCTGTAATGTCAGCTTGGCCTGCCCAGATATAGGGGGAGAGGGATTAACCCTTCCCCAGGTATAAAGGGTGAGGGCCCGCTCTCTAGCTGGGTCTGTTCTGTGCTGTTCTCTCAACAAAGGGAGTGAGTCCTGTTCTGCCTTGCCCTTTAGGGGGTGAGGTGTGTCTGAGTACAGAGAGTAGCAAGGACTCTTCCTGCTGTGCCCTTCCCCGTAGGAGAGTGGGAAGGATACCCCTGGGCCAGAATGCCTGATGAGGAGAAGGACTAAGTATGTATGTAAGGATGTATCTGTGCTGTGAGACCCCAAATAAAAGACAAGTTGTATTGTTGCTGGTACTCCAGAGTGCTTCTTGCTAGGAGGAAAGTTCCTGCAGGATGGAGGCGCTGCACCAACCTGAGGAAAAGACCCCTGCACCCCAAGCTCCCTACTACACCTGCGGAGAATCAGCCTCTTGGGAACCAACAGGTGAGCACCAAAACACCATGTACCTGCAAATCTCCCTTAGGGTAAGGGGGGGGGGAACGGGGAAGGGTGTTCCATATATAATGTATACCCTGTTCACTTATGTAACTATGTATTTGTAACCATGTACTGTATTATTTGTCATCATAACTCTATGCCCAGGACATACTTGAAAACGAGCGGTAACTCTCACTGTATTACTTCCTGGTAAAACATTTTTATAAATAAAATAAATAAAAGGAGAATTTTAGAGAGTTTGGGACTGCTCTTGGGTTGAAAACTCTGCAGCTTTTCAGAGGTATTTGCAGTATGTAAGAGCGAGGAAGTGTTCTTTGCACAAGAGACATTAATGCACAGTTAAAGACATGGTGTGGATAAGCAGATTTGGGTTTATTGGATATAGCTGTTAGCTATAGATTGTTCTTGGAATGGAACCAGGATACAGAATGAGCAGTTCAGATTACATTAGCAAGTATTTATTATCAGGGGTGGCGGGGGGCGGGGGCATTGAAATGAGTGAGGACAAATAGAACTACCCCACTTGGAAGAATCAGAGATTGAACAGGACCGTATGGTAGAATACAGTACATCCCCATGGTAAGAGAATAGAGCTTAAACAGATAAGGGATCAATAATAAAGGCAAAAAGAGGGGAACAGAATAAATAGGAAGGATTACCAAAAAGTAGTAACATGAGTGTTAGGGCTACTGTAGTTACTGTGCATTAATGTTCACTGGCTGAGAAATAAAATCCTGAAACCAACTGCAATAATGACAATGCATTATATTGTTGCTATTACTGAGATACAGTACTGTACACACACTAGGTTACGCTGTATTTAGAAAGGATAGAGTAAGAAGGAAAGGAGAGGGTGATGCCCTTTTGTTTTTCATGACAGGGTGCTCTAAAGAGCAGAAGTTGCACACAGCATTGACAATAGCGTATACATCTGTATGGTGTTCAGTGCAGGGGAAGTAAAGCACTGTTGTTTTGTGAGACTCTGGAGGTTCAGGTACTGTCACATCTGTAGGCACATCTCTGTGATGCAGGAGGAGATTATTAGACTGAAAGCTGAAATAGTCAGTTCTGTGTAGTCTCTCGTGCCACACAGGCACCAGCTGAATGGTCTAGGACATTTGGTCTCGACCATTTCGCTACAACCAAATCTCCATCAGCATCTCCGCAAGTGACCTCGCTACTGGAACACTCAAACACCGGTCACTTCGCCGCTTAGGTAAGTCACTAACCTTAAACGTGTAAAAAATAAGTGTATACAAGCGCTAGTGCAACAATATTGAACAAACAGGAAAAACAAAACCTGGGATACAGTCCTAGAGAGTAGGTAGTCCTGGAGCTGCCGTGGAGGTTTAATCTGGGATCTTCCAACCAGATATGCAAGATGTGGGTGGTAAAACCTCTAATGGCGCTGAGGGTAAGTGGCTGGAACAGAAGTCTTGTGCTGAGGTGTCTTTGGAATGGCTCAGAGAGGGAGACAAGAGAAATACAAGCACCACTATGGTGTATTACCCTTTAAACAATGTGAGACATATGCATGGAAATATGGAGCATTTAATGGTTAAAACAATTGTTAATACAATTGATGTAAAATATGAACTGTAAAATAAACAGTTGATGATCTTCTGTTAATAAACGAATTGAGGGCTTTCCAGCACTTCGGCCGAAAAAAGCCTTGCTGCTCCACCAGGTAAAACTGAAATCCTACTCACCGTCCTGGAGTAGGACATGTGCATTGGTACGGGGTCTTTAACCAGGGCTGGCCGTCTGCTGCGGGTTGCTGGACGTGCTGGAAGCGTGCGGGGAGGTTTCAGGAATACTCGTGTTCTCAAACAACAGAGTGGATAGCGCGTGTCTCCTCCGCTGACGTCACTGCCGGATTGGAATTGCTTCCCTGACGAAGAAACACGTGACCGAGTGTTTCGAAATGCGTAGGAAGGTATTGTGGCCATCCAGGGACACCGTAGCTGAGCCAATCCGGCAGTGACGTCAGCGGAGGAGACACGCGCTATCCACTCTGTTGTTTGAGAACACGAGTATTCCTGAAACCTCCCCGCACGCTTCCAGCACGTCCAGCAACCCGCAGCAGACGGCCAGCCCTGGTTAAAGACCCCGTACCAATGCACATGTCCTACTCCAGGATGGTGAGTAGGATTTCAGTTTTACCTGGTGGAGCAGCAAGGCTTTTTTCGGCCGAAGTGCTGGAAAGCCCTCAATTCGTTTATTAACAGAAGATCATCAACTGTTTATTTTACAGTTCATATTTTACATCAATTGTATTAACAATTGTTTTAACCATTAAATGCTCCATATTTCCATGCATATGTCTCACATTGTTTAAAGGGTAATACACCATAGTGGTGCTTGTAATTCTCTTGTCTCCCTCTCTGAGCCATTCCAAAGACACCTCAGCACAAGACTTCTGTTCCAGCCACTTACCCTCAGCGCCATTAGAGGTTTTACCACCCAAGTCACTAACCTTAACCTAAAACCCCTTAATCTTAACCCCAAATACAAACGCTACCCCTACCCTAACCACTAAAATCCCTAAAGTGAAAACCCTACCCTGACCACTAAAATCCCTAAAGTGAACACCCTACCCTGACCACTAAAACCCCTAAAGTGAACACCCTACCCTGACCACTAAAACCCCTAAAGTTGATCACCTACCCTAAAATGTATCTTATATTAGAAGCGGCCTGTGGCGGAGGATTCTGCTGCCTCAGAGCCCTCCCAGGAGGAGGGTGGTCTGAACCACTGTGGTTTCTGGCACCGTGTGGGTTGTTGATCGCAGAAACATCCAGTAATCTGTGCTGCTGCACAACTCCTATGCTGCACAAGCAGGACAGACCTACACCACACAGGCACATATTGCAGTGGATGAGGAGTAGAGGGGCTATGGAATTAATAGGAGGGAAACAGTGCTGAAAATGGGTTCCCGAAAAAGGAGGCAACCCTTCTTGAGGGGAATCCATTGTAAGAGGTATAGATTTGGGGCAACTAGTGAAGGCAAAAGGGAGGTAAGGTGCCAATTGCCAGTATATTGTATAGGGGAAAAGGGGGGGGGGGGATGCAAGTAAGTTGTATGAAGAGGCGAGAGTTTTATTTATTGGACATACAGTAGCTGTTCTACCTGGAGGGATATGCATTCATATACAAGAGCTGGCCTGCATCCATCATGGAGGGGAGCAAAAATACTTAGTGGGCAGTTCAGATGCTTCGTTAGCAAGTGTGACGGTAGAGGTAGCCGGCCTCACATAATAAAGGTGACGCCCGGCTGGCTACCCCTAAAACCATTTGTAACTGGCTGCCCTCTGTGGACTCATATGGTCGGTACATTTTGAGTGGTGTAACCCTTTCCAGAAAAGAGCATAATCACTGTGTGATCTGGAAGGCGGAAATCTGTGTTTATTGTGGGGGAACAGGGAACATAAATGTATTATACTTAAAAGCACTTTATTCCTTGTAAATTGTATTCCCCCAGCTAGCCAGCCAAGTACTGTGATCTGTGTGTAATCATTTCTATGCAGGCAGACTCAGTAATTCACTAAGTCGAACTACTTGCACAGCCGGATCAAGACAAAGGCTTGGAGTGGTTAGGTGTCAGACAAATGGTGAGCGGGGAAGGGCAGACGATCAGGTCCGGGGATGGTCTCAACGGGGAGAGCCTTTGTTCCCCGCAGACTCTGAGGTGCCTACCCAGCGGGAGGTATAGGGCTGGCCAGGGGAAGCCGTTGCCAGGAAGGAGCGATTTCCATTGGCCAGTTTGAATTTCCCACTCGCCACCAGCCTCGTCATCACAGGGCAGTCCTGAGTACCTAAGCATGCCCCCTCCACTGACTGGTGCGGCCAGGCGAGCGCCCGGGTGGGGATTGGCTGCACCATCTCGATTCGTACTCCGATTGGCTGGCGGCTCCTTCTCCATAGAAAAGATAGGCACTGAGGCCTATGTATGTAGCGCTGCCGATCAGGGTACCAAACTAACTCTGGAGTTTGAGGGAGAAGTGACTGGCAGGAGTTTCAAAGTTGCTATTGCAAGAATAGCACTTTGAGGAACCAGGACGTAAAGCAGACAAGGTAATCCTACCTGAAGCAGGTCCCTGCACCTAGTCGAGGCTAGTGTCTTCCCCCCCAGGTCCCCAGTTGGTGAGTTTATGCTGTAATTGTGTATTTTGTATGTTTGCTGGCTTGCCAGAATAAATACCATTTATTCAACTTCTTTGTCCCGTCTGGTGATAGTGATTCTGGTGTTAAAATTTGTGGTCTCCCATGACAGCAAGTACTTAAACTAGCTAAGTAGGCAGTGCAATTAGTCAGGATACATCCAACTGCCTCTGTCTTGCGATTGGGTAGGATATTACAGCAGAAACCTTATCTAGGGAATAGAAGACAGCTTAGTTAAAAGATCAATACAGCCAGAAGGTGGTATAGCAAGGAAACAGGAAGGAATCCCCTGCTTTTAAACTTGTTTATTAATGACATTGAGGTTGTCATAGAGAGCAAAGACTCCATATTTGCTGATTAAACTAAATTGTGTAAGGTAGTAGAATCAGAGCAGGATGTCATTTCTCTCGAGGCCTTGGAGAGACTGGAAACTTGGGCAGGTAAATGGCAGATGAGGTTTAATACAGATAAATGTAAGGCTATGCATTGGGAAGCAAGAATAAACAGGCAACATACAAATGAAATGGTGATAAATTGGGGGAATCCTTGATGGAGAAGGATTTAGGAGTGCTTGTAGACAGCAGGCTTAGCAACAGTGCCCAAAGTCATGCAGTTGCTGCAAATGCAAACAAGATCTTATCTTGAATTAAACGAGCAATAAATGGAAGGGAAGTAAACATAATTATGCCCCTTTACAAAGCATTAGTAAGACCGCACCTTGAATATGGAGTACAATTTTGGGCACCACTCCTTAGAAAATACATTATGGAACTAGAGAGAGTGCAGAGAAGTGCCACCAAATTAATAAAGGGGATGGACAATCTAACTTATGAGGAGATGCTAGCTAAATGAGATTTATTTAAATTAGAAAAGTGGCGTCTAAGAGGGGATATGATAACTATATACAAATATATTCGGGGACAGTAAATGGAGCTTTCAAAAGAACTATTCATCCCAAGAGCAGTACAAAGGACTCAGGGTCATCCCTTAAGGTTGGAGGAAAGGAAATTTCACCAGCAACAAAGGAAAAGGTTCTTTACTGTAAGAGCAGTTAACATGTGGCATTCATTGCTCATGGAGACTGGTTGGACATCTTTTTGGAAAAGAAAGGTATACAGGGATATACCAAATAAATATACATGGGAAGGATGTTGATACAAACACTTGTATTTGGGTTAGCAGCATTCCTTGGTTAACTACTTCTACCTGACAACATTAAACCTAAGTGTTTTATATATATTTTTTCGCCAGCTTGTGTGTCTGGCTGTTTGACTTGTGAGCTGCGGCTCACTGCAGTCTACCTACTTTGAAGCTACCTCTTGTTGCTATACAGACTGCACAGCATTTCTGTTTGTTTTTTTGGAATATATCCATGGTGATCCATATTTATTGTCAATTATATATTGTCCACAATAGACAGGAGGCTATAACTGGATACGGTCACTGAACCGTGCCTCAGGGCTTTTTCTCTGCATATTTTATGCTAGCCCTCTATAGGATCCCTTCCTTTTAGGATGTTTTTTACCCATTCATCAGTTGCGTTATTATTATATGTGTAGGTGATTATTTCTCACCAATCTGAGTTCGCTTAGTGACCATACGCCGTATTACTTTTGTACCTTCACGACACACTAGTCTAGAATCACAGGTTTGCCAATTTTGGTATATACTTTTTGTTATTGATTATATCCTTTTGGATTCAATACTGGTATTAGGTACTACAATACCCTATCAGTTATTTCAGAAACTAGTATTGCATTATTTATTGCAGTTACTATTTCCTCAGGATTTAATCCGTGTATGTGACAGCCTACATACCATTAGGCATTACATAGACTAGTGTCTCCTCAGGTTTCTCTTCCGCATGAATCATTATGTGGAAGTATTAATTGGTGCGTTATAAGGGAATGGTCTTGGATCACTTTACCACATCCCTCTGTACAAATTATATTTTACCTCTTTTCACTTACCTCTTCTTTATCTTTTTGAGTGCATTCATTGGGGAATCTTTCTGTTTGTTGTCTCATGACCCTCTGGTAAGGAAAAGGGTATCACACCGTCCCATAATTATCAACCCAGTCAATTTGGTGGAGTGTTAGCTTTTATACCCAGGGGAAGGGATTGTAACCCCACCCCATAACGGGGCAGGTCCAAGTACTGACAGGCATCACACCATATACATTTGACCCAGTCAGTACCCTCCCAAGGTATGACACTCCAATTGCCAGTTTAGAACAAGCAATAGAGATGAGAGTCTCTGGAATCAGTGCATCATTGTTTAGGATTAATATTGTAACAACATATGTATTTTTCTTAATGTCTATGAGTTGGAAGACAGATAATTACAACACCAGTGAGTGGAAATAAAACTTGCTTGAAGAGCTCATTGGGATATAGAAGAAATGCCTGAGTCTGGAGCTTTAAGAGCCAAAAGCTGTCTTTGAAAACAGTTCCTATTCTTACAGGCAAATCACCCTAGAGCTGATAGAGTTCAATCTTCATCCATATGTAGCCAGGTCCCCCCTGCCAGTCAAGCCCCCCCTCACCCTGCTAGCGATCGCAGGGGCCGCTGAGCCAAATGGCGGTCCCGTCGGCCGATTACAAGAGTGGGAGCGGTGAGGACCTGGCTTCAAGGGGGTTACCGGGGACGCGCGCGGCCGGTTGCCAGGGCCGCAATCGCTTTGCGAGGGCTCCCGGTGCTCCCGAAGCAGGGCGGCAGGGCGCCGCCATTCCGTATGTGTTCGCGCATGTGCAGTGAGTCCCTGAATGCGGCGGCCAGCCAGGGACATTGCGCATGCGCAGTGACAGCGCGCGAGAGGCAGCCAATCAGGGGAGGGCTCACAGAAGGGACTACATCTCCCATGAGCCCCAGGACCGCCCCACGTGACCCCAGGGAGCCAATAGGGCTACAGCATCTCCCTGCAGGGGAGAATAGTTACATTTTGCGGGCTTGGAGCACGCTAGTCAGTCAGTGCCAAAAGCAGCCAGCGGAAGGAGGTAGGGTGCAGGAGTCAGTGACTCCCTGCACTAGGCCAGCAGCCCCCGAGGCCCGAGATAGCCCTGAGCCACCCAGTAGTGTAAGTTGTGTCAGGGACAGGCCCCAGGTTAGGGACCCTGCCCTTTACTATTCAGAGTCAGTTAGGGACTCAGCAGACGCTGCGCGTCCGTCCAGAGGGTATGGCGCAGACCTTCGTTGTTGCTGCAGAGGCCATCCAGGTGGGATCACCCGGTCGGTAGTTCCTGTGTTCATCCGTCAATGGATCTTTTGCGAAGCTCCGTTGGAGGCCCGGGCACTGGAGTGCTCGGCAGGTAACCCTCATCAAGTGCACCAACGATACTATTAGATTCACACGGGACCAGTGACTGCGCAGTCACACATATCATCTCACTAGGAAGGGTGGGAGACGTACTGTGTGTGGTTACTGGACACGGGGTGGGATCACCTGGTGAAGGGGGTAGCATCCTGTGAGACGCATCATTTCGTGTCTCCTCAAGGGAGGGACACCTGTTGATTTGTTGATTGTTATGTATGCGTATGGTTACACTAGTAAAGGCATTGGTTGTTTTACATACTGTGTGCTGAGTGATATAAATTGTCCTGCGAGGAACCACTCCCCCTCTGGTGGGAGCCATCGCAGGTGGAGGCGCTGCACCGAGTACGAGGTTACTCATATTATACTTGCCCCAGGTTCCCCGTGGAGGAAGCTCAGCCCTCCTGGGTAACGCACCACACCAGGTAACATTAGGTTCTCCTCACCTATACACTATATGCGATTGGGTGGAGGAATACCCGTTACACATAGAATAGACATACAATATAATGATGACTATATTACTCACAGTTTGGTGAAAATCTGTCTTTCAGATGCGTGTGTCCAGCCAGGAGCATCAGCCAGAAGCCAGCTCTTCTACAATTACCGGTTTAGGCCTGCCCCTGGATAAGGCAACATATTACCCATTCAAGGTTGCAACTGCAGGCTAGGCCTGCACACGAGTTTAACCCCAACACTGCCTGTCCCTATCAGGACTTATAGTGTTGAGGCCAATAGAAGGCTATAGCCAGGGGCACTTGGCTACATCTATATAACTTTTTAGAATTAATTTTAAATATAGACAGTTTACTGAACATATATACACGTCATTAAACTGATTTTGTAGGGAGAGCAATGACTGGTGGAGTTAAAATAATAATTATTTTATTTATGTAGCGCTTTTCTCTCAATGTGACTCACAGTTACAAAAATGGAAAATATGAAAACATTTAAGGTTATAAACGAGACCAAGCACATGGAAAGATACAATACAGGATGGGACGGTACTGTAGCTATTAATGGCCGGACAGCTTGTGGTTCAGTAATGTCTGTAAATAATGCAATTTTCGATACAGTTGGACCAACACGAACATCAAAAATATTCTGACTATTTATAAGAACAATAGCTAAAGACAGAGAACAACAGGGGTGAGATGGGGTACCCTTGACGAGTACCATCTATAATTTGAAACTATGGGGATAAACAACGTAACTTTTTATTGTCTGAAACATACAGAGCTCTTACTGCATCAAGCAATTGGTCTCCAAAGCCAAAGATAACAGCAGAGCGGGTATGTTAGAGATTTTATGCAACTTGAAAAGGATTAATTATCCTTTTAGTGTTACCTCGGGGCCCATCTACCAGATATAAAAAAACCTACTTGGCCTGAGTAATTCACAATTGGCAAGAAGTGGTTTAGTCTAGACGCTAGAATCTTAGAAAACAGTTTAATGTCGATATTGGTGATGAATATATAGTACATGTAGGTCTATAGTTCACACAACGGACTAGATCCTTACCCTCTTTCAGAATTAGGAGTACAGTACTGTATATTGGCTTAGAGCACTAAATATGAAAAAGAGGCTCCATTTAAGATATATAATATAGATAAATGAGGAATCAGGATAGCTGAGAATGTTTGTGACCCCATCAGGTCCTACAGCCTTGGAGGGCTTCAATTTCTTAGTAACCTCTTCATTAGTAGTTAGTTGACTCAAAAACTCCAGTGTCGCAGTTTTTAATCTATTAAACCAAGTTTTCAGAAATGTATATTAAGTTTGAGAGGTGGTGATTGTTGTCACGTAAATATCTGTAAATGATTTTATTATTAAATATGTGTGGTGGTCGTAGAACTGAAGCAAACCAAATGGACACATGCGATGGATCCGTTTATTTCAGAGCCTAGCTACTAACATGCTATCTGCTCTCCTTTTTGATATATATATATATATATATATATATATATATATATATATATATATATATATATTGTGGGGGCTCAGGGGTTCCCAAAAAGAGCTTGCTGGGGTTTTGTGTATTTTGTTAACTTATTTTCAGCTGTCTCAGCTGTTGGAGGTTAGTGGCTCCTCCTTTTCCAGGTTGTTGCAGTTATTTTTTTATATACATAGGATTGAAGCAGCGGGTCTTCAGAGCTGAACCCCATTCATTTCATCTCTGGGAACTCCTGTTTCCAAAGATAGACCTGATAGGGGTATCTCCTGCAAGTTGAAAGTTCTCGTGTCACGTGGGACACTGGGAAGTTGCCCCGGATAACGTCATGGCTTCCGGACCTATTACGGTGGCTAATGACACCCCCTACAGAGGTATTTGTTATTGTGAATTTTAATAAATTGTTATTAAAGGATTGGAGAAGGGGGTCACTGGAGCCGAATCCAATTAATTTAAGCTCTGGGGTCACCCTGCTTCTGGAGATACTTACCTCCCAAGAGGATGCCAGTAGCCATTCTGGCTCGGTTACCAGGGTTCACATAATGGTCACTTTCAAAGCTCCCACACCCTTTGGGCCAATAGGATGCCATGACATCATCCAGTGTGACTTTCTATGGGCACAGGTAGTGCAGAGATACTGGCACTCCCTTCGGAGGTAGGTATCAAGGGGTCCCCAGAGCTGAAATTACTTTGATTCAGCTCCAGAGACCCCCTGCTTGTATCCGGTGTAAAAAAAAAAAGAGAATTAAAAACGGTTTAGATTGCTTTTTGTAAATGAGCAGTTCGTCTTGCTACTGTAGCATCACAGACTCTAGGGGGTCAGGTAAAGAATGGACTTCAGTGGCCGGAACAGCAGGCAGAAGCGAGAATGTAACAGGGTCACAGGCAGGGATCCGTGGCTGGCTGCAAAGCAGCGCTGTTGGGTCATGGGCGGAGGTCAGCAACGAAGGAATATGATGGAAACACAGGGACTGGACTGGAGGAACAGGACTGGGACAAGTCAAATAAAGACTAGAAGCATTAATCACGAATACTAAAAACAAAACAAACAAGATATAGGGCAAAAACATGGACAGGCAGAAGTCAGGGAAGTATCAAGCAAGGGTAAGTAAGGTTTGTTAGCAATAAAAACAAAGGCCACGACTAAAAGAAACAGGAAACATATATTCAGGGAAACAGACAGAAGACAGGATACAAAAAGAACCAAGAGGAAATAGCAGAGACAGAAGCAGTAGCACACCCGGTGGACATGAAAGGGTACTGTGACAAGAGTGAGAGTTAAGTAGATATATTAAGGACGTCCCTGACACACAGTTATATTTTTAGCCCCCATTTGTTTTTTACATTGGGAGAAACCGTTCCCTCTGAGCTAAACATCACAAATTTCCACCATGGGGATCCCCTACCCTGCTCCTGCGATATTTACCGGTGAAATTAACCGGTTTAAATCTCCCTCAGGGGAAACAAAGCTATTATTTGAGCAAGCTTTAAAGTAGGTAAGCAATGTAACGAAGCAATTGGGAAAGTCCGCAGGATGTTAGGTTGTATACGGAAAGATGCCGTCAACACAAAGAGAGAGGTAGTGTGATACCTCTCTATAGATCATTATGAACTCACTTAGACTTGTTGTTGTCCACTGAAGATATACCGTTCGCCGTAATGTAAGTCACATGTTAAGTGCTCTAATAGAAAGGCTCTAATAGAAAGGCTCTGATAGAAAGAGGGTATTAAATCATATCCCCTTTCTTTAAAATGGAATTGGGACTGTACGTTTGTCATTAAAAAGAAGTGTCGTTTTCTGCAAAAGTGATACTAAAAAAAGTAGTGATACAATGTTTTCTTTATTTTGAGTCTGGAATGCCTTACCATTGTACGTTTTTATACAATGTTTTAAATTTTTGGCAGCTAGAAAAATATCTTTAATTAGTTGACTAGTTTTGAAATTCCATCTAAAAATGCAATTCTGTCACTTAATATATGCTCTCAATTTCTTGCAATGGATTTTTTGTTTTGCCTGCAGCTTAAACAACTTTTTGTATTACCCAGATTGTTTTATTTTCCTTCTGTCTAATAGGCTATTCATAACATTATGTTGTTTTTCTACATTTTACTAGTTCAGAACAAATCAGTATTTCTTCCAGAGACCGAGATGTATAAAACACATTTTAAAAAAATGAGTTTGTTCTCATGAAAGCACAGGAACCTGTTTTACAAAGATTAACAAGACAATATTACAGGTATAGATAGGTCTGTTACGTGTTACTCATTCAAAGTACAGCAAATCTGTAGCAGTGATTCATAATCTCCTATGTTATTCTCATTTGACCCCATTAGTACCATGGATATAAACAGGAATGCCACCCAAAAATGAAGTCAATAAACTGATTTAATATTATACACAGTGTACAGAATTTAGATGCATTAGAAATGTCTTCTGTTACAAAGTACACATATACAGATCTAGGTAAATGTGTACTACACATCACTCAGATTAATAAGATTACACACATTTAATTTGTATATCCAAAATACTTATTCGGTACTTTAGTTTCAACCACTGATGTACTTCATACTTTCATCAACCACATTATTTATCTATTTCTTTATATGTTTTAGAATAATCATCGGGTACAAAAGTACCAAAGGTAACTGTAAAATTACCAATAATTAACTACAATAGTTCCTCTCCTTTATTCCTGAGTCAAAACAACATTTTAGAAAATGGAGGAGAAAGGGGGGGGGGTGGCGAGTGGGTTATGTAGTGGGGATTGGTGTAGTAGGAGAAATATGAGAGAGAATGTCATGGACTAATTGCAGTAGCTGTGGAAAGGAAAGTCTACTATTGGGTAATTTAGAACATCATAGGTTGGGAATTGAATGTTGTATTGATGGGTCCACTGAGGATGGAAAGGAGGCTTAAGCTTTGCAGGGCCGCTAGATGGCGGTGCCATCGATCCGAGCCCCGCGCTGTTCCCCACGACAGTTAAACTGATTGCCGGAAGAGAGGGTGGAGCCTCTGTAAGTCGCTCTGGCCTTTTAGCTGGCTTCTCCTCTCTGGCATCTCATTTCTGTGGCGGCACGTTGTCATGACAACGTGATGTTGTGATATCATGTGACGCTGCAACGTCCCGTTGCCATGCTAACGTGACATTGCGAAGTCGCTGAGATGAGGAGCAGGAGGAGATGCAGTAAAAGGAAAGAGACCCCACGCTTTCCTCCGGCACCGAGTCCCGCTATGTTTGAAGCCGGCTTTGCCTCATTGTGATATTTTTTGCACCCCTGGTTTGGGACAGCAGAGCATAAACTCACCTCTCTGAGTTTAGGGACAAGTGGACATGTGCTGTCTGGGAGGCAGGTACAGTAGTTGGCATACTGGAAAAAGGACGACTATTTGAAATGTGTTTTTAGCAAGGTTCCTCTGATTTCGTTTTTTTCCTTGTGGTTGATAAATTGTTGTGTCCATTTTGACACATTAAAGGTGTTGCCTGGATTTAGAGCTGGTTTTAGGAGGGAGGGCCGTTGAGGACTCCATACCCATGCTTATAATCACAGTAAAGCAAACATTGGAAACTTGGCTCATTGGGAATGTACTTTCTGCGCTCGTCTACTTGTTTTACTCTGCTTCTCATGACTGATAAATACATTGCTAGTATAGCCCTAGTAGGTTTGGGCTATTATTCTGTCCTGCTTCTGTGCAATAATCCCTGGTAAGGGCAGGTTTGCCAGGAGTAAAAATGGGTTTGCCCCACCCACTGTAATTCAGTTGGTCAGAGAAGGTAGTGCTCATGCCTTGTGTCAGTCAAGGGCACAGGGGTGGGACTACTGGATCTGTACTAAATGAATTACCATTTCCTGTTTTAGGGAGTTCCTCTCCAGTTTAGAGAGGGGACAGTTGGTTCCAGCAAGCTGTCAGGGCTCTGGAACGCCTGATGCCCTCCCTCTGGGGAGAGGTAAGAGATATTCCCCTTACTCCACAAAGGAGTAAGGGAAGGGCAAAGTACAGCTCCTAGGGCCTTGACTAGGAGTGTGTCTAGGAACATCCTGAAGGTGACAACCTTTGATTGCTGTGTGCTGTGACAGAGACTGTACTAAATCAAGAAGGACAAATAAAGGCATCTGCTTTTATCTAAACCTCATACCTGAGAGTGGAGTATATTGGGAAGAGGGGGACATAACTCTTTTGCAGATACTCCAACCCACACAACTGGGGGCTGCACAAGATGGAGGCGCTGCACCAGTAAGAAGAATTCAGGCACAGCCCCAGAAGCCTGTCCTGTTATCCCCTATGACATCGTGGGAGACTCAGGGCCCCCCGTTACCAGCAGGTATGCACCAACCAGAACCATGTAACCAGAGATCTAGTTCCCTTAGGAGACCCTATGTGAGATTGGGTTGGGGAATCACCGTTACACTAGAGTGGCCTGGGTTCCCCCCTTGGTTCCCGCTGTGTCCCCTTACCTTCTGCTGCGGCTGCGACTGGCAGCGGAGGTTGGGGAGAGTTTGGGGAGACTGCAGGAGTTTGCGGTAGGGACCGGAGTGGCAAGCGCATCGCCGGAGCTCCGCCGAGGGTGCGCCATCTTGGACATGCACGCGCATTCGCAGTGATGTCTAGCGCATGCTCAGAAGGAATCAGAGAGTGGCGGCCAATACTTGTCCCACATGGGAACTACAACTCCCAGCAGCCCCAGGGGCTGGGAAACACATGGCACCGCACAGCCAATAGGGCCGCAGTATTCCCCTGCTCAGAACTGAATACATTTTACAATCTTGCATCACACTAGCCAGTCGGAGCTGGGACATCAGAGGGTAAGGGTGTAGGTGCAGGGAGTCAGTAGGTCCCTGCACTAGGTCAGAGACCCCCATTAGGCCCCAGATAGGCCACGACTCACAATAGTTTGTGGTTGCTTCAGGGAAGGCCCCTAAGATAAGGACGCTTCCCTAATTACTGTCTAGTGTCAGGGAAACAGTGAAGATGCTGCACGGTGATGGCAGCCTGTGGTCTGGGACCAGACTACCTCCCTGTGAGATACTGCAATGTGATATTATCCATGCCGGAATTCATCCCATGCGGAGACGGGCGCCATCATGGATGACAACGTCGGATCAGACGGATCCTCTGTGTTAATCTGCATCACCCGGGTGCTGGAGCTCCTGGGCAGGTACCCAACTAAGTGTACCAACACTTCACAGGATAGCACTATCTCCTACACTTTGGGTGGGCCTTGTCATTGGGAAAAGGGACATCAGGGTATTGTACTTTGGGGACACTCACTGGTGGTATCAGGTTGGGGCCTATATTACTGTGTGGTACAGGGTACCTATATTGTGTTCAGTAAAGGTTGTCAGTATATACTTCAGTGTGTGTATTATTGGTATTGTTCCTGAAGAGTGCAGAGGGTTTCCATGATGAAATTCTAAGAGCGCGAAACGCGTTAGAGGAATACTTGTGCCCATCTGTATGTTCCTGTGTATTCTATTTTTGATTAAATGATCCTTGATTTTATGGCACATCAATAGTTGGTCCCTGCTTTTTGTCGCTGTGCTTTTCTGGTTTCCTGGTTCCTGTTGGTTCATCATGGAAACCCTCTGCACCATTTGCTTTCCCAGGAGATGCACGCAAGCTGGAGCCTATTTTGTCAGTTTACTTCAGTGAGTACTATTTCTTACCTTCAACATCTTATCCTACATTGCTTTGTTGGACTTTATCTGGCCTTATTATTGCCATCAGGACTGTCCTTTGGATATTTTCATTTGCTGTGTTGTTCATACTTACTTGTGACATAGAAGTGCAGCTTTCAGCTGAGACTACCATCAAGATTTATTACCAGCATTCATATAGTACTCACATGTTATAATATATATGACCATTAGAATGAGCATTTGATACCACATTGAACTCTTTTGCTGTTGGTGATTTGAGCACAAGTGGAGACTCAGCGGTCCTTTTTACAATTGTTCCTGAAGGGGCTTATCCCACCCCATTAGAATCCCTTGCAGGTGGAGACGCTATCACCAGACGAATCAGGTACACCCCAGGCTCCCAACGGCGGAGGTTTAGGTCTCCACTGAGCCACAGGTAATGCACCACTCACAGCGTTACCACCTTATCTCCCATAGGGTTGGGGGAAACCCGCTACACTAGGTAATTCAGATTAGTGATGTATTTTTTAGCTAAACAATGCACTCCAATATTATAATATCACTCCACCTTGCATCTGCATATTTACCACACAATTCCATTGCCTGCTCCCATACACATTATGTCCAATGTACTGAACATTCAATTTTACTGTAAACCATTTATTTTCAGGAGTGAAAGTGTTACAATGACTGAAAGCGCCGGATTTTTGCATTTAATCTATGTTGCTGTTAAATGGAGGTTGAAGTCCATTACTTTTGCCTGACAAACGCAATCACACAGTTGACACATTTTTACACTGTCGTAGCACCAGATTGAAGTCCCAATTATTACACGCCCAGCCTGCCTCACACCTCACACAGTTACTCCTAAAGATCTGGCCAAGAAAATGCAAATCATCCTAGAACAGTGGTGCTCAACTCCAATCCACAAGCCTTCTCCTCCCTCCCCCCCCCCCAACAGGTCAGGTGTTCTGGATTTCCTTGCTTCAAGACAGGTTGCTGAATCAGTCCCTGCTTCAGCACAGGTGGCTCAATCAGTCCCTACTTTAGGACAGGTGGCAAGAATTCCTCTTCAACTGAGTCTCTGATTGAGCCACCTGTGCTGAAGCTGAGACATCCTGAAAACCTGACCTGTTGAGAGGGGGCTTAAGGACTGGAGTGGAGCACCCCTGCACTAGAACATATTCATGTGTTACGCTGTTGGGTTTTTATTTAAAACAAAGATACAAATGATTATGCATAAACATCCTGTCTCTGATTAGGATCAACAGCATAGAAGCCAATTATTTGAAATAAAGTCCAGGTTTATTAAACAATGTTAAGTCTTTAATCACATTAAGGTGATGAGCCTGATTCGGTACAGTCAGTGTCTGAAGGCCAATCCTATCACTAACAAGGTGAAGGCAGCTTCACTGTACTCAATGTTGAAATGATGGTGGGGAGGAGGCAGTGATGTGAGGAGTGAGGAATAGTTCTCACATATGCAAATTGTTTATGTAATTGAGCATTTTTCACCAAATGAAGTACAGTATGCTCATGCAATTCAGTAAGTCCCAAAGAGTGATCACTAAGCCACTTGAGATGTTTATCTCATTTTTTCACCTCCCTTACTGTAACAAATTGCCCTGTGAAGCTGCCTAGATCAGTGGTTTTATAACTTTTAAAAACCACAGGACCATTTGAAAATGTATTATGTGTTTGCAGAACCTTAGGCACAATATCCTATGTGCATACAAATAATACAGCAGTAGCAAATGCTTATATCATATACTGTACATACATATATGTGTGTGTGTCCGTGTCATAGATAGATATATAAATATATATACACACACACACACACAATACACACTGTGTGTTTAATAAAGTAAAAGCTATTGAGAGGAAGGATCTGTTAGCTAAGTCCAAATCTAAACAGTCAAGCCATGTTCCCATTGAGTAAATTCTATGAGGTTAATACAGTATATCAAACGCAAGCAGTGCACATGTATAACTAAATATAGTAGCAATTCCAATAGGATTAGCTCTATTGTAAACCGTCACTGGAAAATACTGCTTTGCGATCCACACCTCAAAGGTCAGCTATCACAAACAGCACCTATAGTGTTCCGAAAGGCCATGAGTATTAAGAACCAACTGGCACGAAGCAAATTGAGGGAACATGGTATAGATGAGATTGGCTGCCTATATGTTTTGGGTAACCAGAGATGTGGTAGGTCCCGATGTATAATGTGCAAACACATCATAACTTCTGACAGATTTGCCTCTTCTTCTAACAAGTCTGTACATTCACTTAAGAGCACAAATAATTGTCTAACAACCAGTGGCGTAGCTTAACACTTGCGGGCCCCCGGGCAAAAAAAAATTCAGGGCCCTATTAATATTAATATTGACTAATATCCCTCCTTATCATCATCTCTCCCCTCCCCCTCATCCTCCCCCATCATCTCCCCTCCTCCTCTTCATTTCTCCCATCCTCCTCATTTCTCCCCTCATCCTCCTCATTTCTCCTCCTCATCTCTCCCCCCTCATCTACTCTCCTCCTCATTTCTCCCATCCTCCTAATTTCTCTCATCCTCATCCTCTCTCCCCTTCCTCTTCCGTCTCCCTCATCATCATCTCTCCCCCCATCATAATCTCTCCCCCTCCTCATCTCCCCCCATCGTATCTCCTGATCTGTCCCCTTCATCATCATCCCCATCATCATCTCTTCCTCTTCATCTCCCTCCCTCCTCATCACCAGCATCACATCTCCCCCGCCTTTGGGTGACAAGATTTTCAAATGTAAAAAAAGGGACACATGCGCCCCCCCCTTTTTTTTGCTTTCCTCCCTCTCTTCCATCCTCACTCTTTCCCTCCCCCCATCCTCACTCTCTACAACCACCCTGTCTGTGCAATCCTCATCCCCATCCTCTATCCTCCCTTCCCCCCATCCTCTATCCTCCCTTCCCCCCATCCTCTATCTTCCCTTCCCCCCATCCTCTCTCCTCCCTTCTCCCCCATCCCCATCTCCCTTTCCCCCTAACCTCACCTCCCTTTCCCTCCTATCCTCACCTCCCTTTCCCCCCATCTTAACTTCTCCCCCCCCACATTCTCTCTCCTCCCCTATGGAGGTCTGTATCTCTGGAATCAGGGTTTCTCTGGAGCTGAAATGAATGGGATTCAGCACCGGAGAGCTCCTGCATCAATCCTGTGTTAAAAAACTAAATTGCTATTATTCTGCACTGTGGTCAGTGCCACATGAAAGCCCTTCCCGGGCTGCGTTTGACCCGTGGGCCAGGTGAAGGGCCCTGGTCAAAGTAGTACTTACCCATCAGTAATACCTATATGTTTTCAAAATATATTTACACATTTGTGTTTCTTATGGGTCTAGTAAATAGGGAGAATCATCATTTAAATTTGGAATTGATATACCGAACGTTCGTGCCTCAACACTGCAGCATCGTCAATTAACATGAATGTCTCATGACATTCAGAGAAGAATGGATATGGTAATGTAGTTATGGGCACTTAACATTTCCAATACTGTTAAATCAGTAGTCAGTAAAATGTAGTTTGCCTCCTTAAATCCTTTACATTTACATGAATAACCACTCCATCAATGTGTCAGAAAGCTGATTGACAAACTTTTTACCATGCAGTTTTGTGATTTATTGCATATCCAAGAGAAAAGCTGCTCCTTTTTAACGCAGTGAAGTTCCAATTGAATTAATGTGTGGAGTGAAAACAGAAGATCAGCTAAAGGTACAACAGATGCCAGCATTATCTTGTAAGATATGACTGGGATTTGCTATTGTTTGTCTCCAACCTGAAAAGAATAAACAAATATTCAGAAAATCGAAATCAGTTATCAGGTTCTGTTTACACTAGCGGCTTCTTGTACCTCTTTTTAGAACAGTGATGTCATCCAGATGTTAGTGACCTCATCACTTTCTGCTATGCCCATACAATTTGATAAAGCATTAACGTGATTTTATTGTAGCCATCAGTTATTACATTGGGGTATTATAGGTGTAACCCCTTCTTGTCTGGCTAACACTATGGAGGGTTACAACTAAGTGAGGTGAAGTAGTTTTGGTGCAGGTAGTGTTTAGACTCATACCTTTTTTTCCGGGTGCAGACGTCCGGGCTGGTTTGTATTGTAAGCCAATGTAATAAGGGTGCCAGGGACTTTACTTGACAGACAGGTTACTTTATTGGACAAGACAGACTTCATACATTCTTCTTCCCTAGGAACTCAGATAGTTCCCCAGGGATGTTCACATCTCTTTGTCACCTTCCCTTGCCCTGGGTTAAAGGAAACTTGACATGTCTGGTTCCAGTAAACTGGAGATTGCCATCCAAGTACCATCCAAGACTCTGTGTAGGGGTGTACTTCTATTGAGGTTCCTGCCTACCCATCACACTTACAATGCCCTAGAAGTCCATACTATGGCAACCTGGTGTGCATATGCATAAGATTGGCATTAGAGCAACTCTAGCTGCGACACTTCCATGGTTTAGGGATCCTTTACATTGAAATGTCACGAACGTCCTCTTTAAACGAAAGATAGCATTCTCCGACATCTTGATTCTTTTTTATTTAATTTATTTATTTATAAAATGTTTTACAAGGAAGTAATACATTGAGAGTTACCTCTCGTTTTCAAGTATGTCCGGGGCATAGAGTTATAACAATACATGGTTACATTAAAATAACAGAGGTTATATACAGTCAATTCACAAACATTTCATGGACAGTTAGAGTTGGAAAATTGGGTACAGGGGATAATAGGGCTGCTGAGTATTACAGTGGCCCTTCCTAGATAAGGGACACTCTTCCCTAACTGTAAAACAATAAAAGGTGACCATACATATTGACACAAAGTTGCACATTAAAGACATACCATTAATACATACACTTAAGACAGTGAGACTCCCCTCCTCTGGTGTCCTCCCAGGAGCCTGGAAGCTTCTGCAGCTTTTTATACCCATGTGTGATATCACTATCCTACCCTTGTAACTGGGCAAGACATCCTTGGCCTATCAGGATTCACACATCAGGTGACCATTTCAGTAGGTTCCGGAACTAAGGAGTGGCCAGTCACCTGACAGGAGCAACTTTGGCAACATTACATTAGCTACATGAAATAAGCAGCATAAAATAAACTACAGTTCACTAGGGCCTGTCCTCAACATTAACCTACTAACTCCCTATTTACCCCTTTAGTAGACAATAGTAATCCCACAAGGGGGATGGAGGGGTGTTTAAATAGGAAAAGCACAGGTGACCTACTGACTTGATTTAAACATATCTATACATGCAAAAGCAATTTTAGGGTCATCTTTCATGAGAATTCTTTTTTAGAAATATTCAGGGTTCTTCAGAGATTAAATTATAGTGCAGAAAGCTTTCAGAATAGTTTTTTCTTCTTCAAATGTTCAAAGGGTCCGCACACTATAATTCCATCGATGAAAAAACCCTAATATACAGAAGGTCTCAGAAAAGCATTTGCAAACTACAATAGATCTACATTTTTCCAGAACCAAATACAACTACTGGAACTTTGAAATGCATGTCAAATAATCACAGTTAAATAATGATATGCAAAACAATAGAGATCTCCTGCAATCGGTGAACTGTTTAAACTCTAGCAGGTGTTGTTGAACTAACCCAGGTCCTCCCATTTCAGCTCTGTCCCATGCCCCTGAGAATTCCACCTTTAAATTCCAAAAAGGGCTATCTGTCGCCCATATAAACATCCGGAGCCTGCTGCCCAAACTGGACGAACTAAGGGCATGGTGCCTTATGCATAAACCCAAAGCCATCGTTCTTACAGAAACATGGCTATCCCCTAAAACCCGTGATGCAAATATCACCATTCAGGGATACTCCATTTTTAGGAGAGATAGGTCAAAGAGAGGAGGCGGGGTGTTATTTTATATTGCAGACACATTACAATTTACACTGTTACATTGCCCACCAAGTCCACCTTCTTTTGAAATTCTAGTTGGCAAAATCTGCCTCCCCTTTTCTAAGCCCATCTTGCTTGCTGGCATCTACCGCCCCCCTAAAGCCCCTCTACAATCCTTGACTGATATCACCCAATTTCTTGCCTCCATTTCCTCTCTGAATAAGAAGAGTGAGCTGCTAGTTCTAGGGGATTTCAACTTCAATTGGCTTGACCCTAAAAACCACAAAATCCAGATACAACTCATGTCACTTAACCGATCGCAACTCATTTCCCAACCCACACGAATAAACCTGAAGTCGCATAACCATTCCTTGCTAGACTGGATTCTCTCCTCAAACCCCAGCAGAATCCAATCCTCTGGCATCCTTCCTGATATTTTCAGTGACCATGCAATAGTGTACTGTGTAAGGAAAATTAAACCGCCCCATTCAAGCCCTAAACTTCTCCTCACTAGAACATTTAAAAACTTTAACCCACAACAGTTTCTGGATGACCTTACCAACTGCCCATGGCACAGAATTGTTTTAATTCCCGACCCTGATTCTGCGCTCGACTATTTCCAATCCGAGTTCTTAAAACTCTGCGATACCCATGCTCCACTACGCAAAATAAGGGTACAGGGGCCCACCTTCCATGGGTTACACCTGACCTTATAGCACTCTACCAGTTCAGGGATGCCTTGTGGAAAAGCTACAAAGTAACTGGCATTACCAAGGATCTCAATCACTACAGATGCCTGCGGAACGTGTGCACAAGGCAAACAAGGTATGCAAAAGCACAATATTACTCTGACAATCTCCACCAAAATACATCAAACCCAGCTAACTTCTGGAAGGTTATCAACAATATATTCCAGCCTCCTAACCATCAACAACCAAGTAATATAACTAAGGGGGATATAACTCTGACAAACCCCACTGACATTGCAAATGCATTCAATGATTACTTTGTGGGGTGTGCCACTAACTTATTAGCGAAACGCAGCACAAACCCCAAACCTGAATCTCATCCTAGGGGTACCCCTATAGTCCCACCCCCTCCCAACACTGCCCACAATTTTCAATTTAGCCCAGTATCTGAAGAGGAGATTATACAAGCGCTCCTCAAAACTAAAACTAAGCAGCCAATGTGGACCCAACTTACTACAATCTAGGTTCCTACGACTTGATGCCCCAGCCATTGCCAAACCAATTGCGTCCATAGTCAACTCTATCCTGTCTGCAGGCCATATCCCTAAGACCTGGAAAACTGCCAGAGTTGTCCCAATCTTCAAAAGTGGGGACAAAAACACTGTCTCAAACTACAGGCCAATCTCACTTCTCCCAATTCTATCCAAAGTTATGGAAAAATGTGTCCACTCCCAATTAAGCGATTTCTACACCAAGACAAATTTCCCTAGCCAATTCCAGTCTGGATTTCGTCCCAAACACTCCACCGTAACTACCCTGCTAAAAGTTTGCAATGAAATCCAGTGTGGAATGTAACAGGGACAACTCACTGGTGCAGTATTCCTAGATTTTGCAAAGGCTTTTGACACAGTTGATCATGTTATCCTGCTTAACAAACTCCAGAGCTCTGGAATAGGGAAACATGCTTTAAACTGGTTTCAGTCCTACCTAACCCTACCCAACATGTGTCCATCTCAGGCTCTAACTCCAACCCCCTGGATATCACCTGTGGTGTCCCGCAAGGCTCTGTTCTGGGGCCCCTACTCTTCTCAGTGTTCATTAATGATCTTCCCACAGCTTGTAAGGAAGCCTCAATACACATGTATGCAGATGACACAATCCTGTATGCACACAGCCATAGCCTCTCTGACCTTCAACACATACTTCAGTCTGACTTTTTGAGACTCGAAAACTGGATTTCCCAAAACAAACTGTTTTTAAACACTGACAAGACTGTAACAATGGTATTTGGGACCAAGACTAAATTTGTAAAGCTTCCAGTGACTGAGCTCCTGATTAGAACCAACGCTACCACCACCCTAACACCTGTCACTAGTTTTAAATACCTGGGCTTATGGTTTGACTCCCACTTAACATTCGGGATGCACATTGATACCCTGACAACCAAGACCTATGCCAAACTAGGGGTACTTTACAGGAACAAATCCTCCCTAAGTCTCCTGGTCAGAAAGCGTATTGCACAGCAGATGCTAATGCCAATTATTGACTATGGAGACATAGTATATGGCTCGGCTCCTCAAACCCACCTTAGCAAACTTGACACCCTCTACAATTCAATTTGTCGTTTTGTTCTCCAATGCAACTACAACACACATCACTGCGAAATGCTCAAAGAACTAGATTGGTCATCACTAGAGTCTAGGCACAAAGTTCACCTTTCCTGTCTCACCCTCAAATACTTTCTGGGCAAGCTACCCAGCTACCTGAACAAGCTCCTCACCCCTACCACATGCAGTACCTATCACCTGAGATCAGACTCCAAAAGACTATTCATGGTCCCAAGACTCAACAAAGTATCCGGACGTTCCTCCTTCTCCTTCCGTGCACCCCAAAACTGGAACAACCTACCAGAGACTCTCATATCCACCACCAGCTTAAGTTCTTTCAAATCTAAGGCTGTCTCACACTTTAATCTGGTCTGTAACTGTTCCATACGCTCATAATATATATTTTCTTTAACTGTGCATGCAATGTCTTTTATAGAATGTATACCTTGTTCATTTATGTAACTGTATTTGTAACCATGTATTATTTTGTTTTACTCTGTGCCCAGGACATACTTGAAAACGAGAGGTAACTCTCAATGTATTACTTCCTGGTAAAATATTTTATAAATAAATAAAATAAATTTCTACAGAACAATGATAAACTCTTGGGTATTATTGATTGTCACTGATATTCAAAACATGTTTGAGCATTTGTAGAAGTATTTTGTAAATTCCATACTGGAGCCACAGGAATAATAATGCGGACTGTTATTTTGTGAGAGATCATGATCTCGAAAGACCACAGAAAATCCACTAACAAGCTTGAGATCAGCCTCATTTCTTTAGGATACTTCTAGAAAACAGGTGGAGCTGAAGTTGTTTAATTAGTTTAGTGAGCACAGTCAGAATTCATCCAGCTCTCGGTGTGTCAGCTATTACAACTGGTGTCATTTAGATTAAATTCCAAGTCCCCGTGCCAGTTTTCAGTGATTTGTGGTGTTTTCCTTCGGCATTTCTATGTTTATGACCCAATAACAATCTGAAAAAGGCATAAATGAACTTCAATGAAGACAATTAACTGCACACTTGTTTTAGTAAATTTCATGGAATCGTATATTGGTTCTGCAAAGATTACGTGAAGCCAATATGCCTGGCTAGGGGACAACCATATTCTCTTACAATCCTCAGTTGTTCTGCTGGAGAAAAAAACTGCAGAGTGTACTTTTACAGCATACGTTTTCCATTTTAACACTGGCTTTCACATGTGGGAAATATGACAACCAAGCAGAAACCATGACCGTAATAGCAATTTACCCATTAGAATGATTTTGGTCTACATTTTGGAGAATTGATTCATAATTGTAAAGTACAGTGGCATTAAAGCACTTGTATGGTGTCCCTTTTAGGACATGCTGATGCTCGTGTAAAACTCCCTCCTCCCTGCTCCTAAATCCCCTTTCTCCAAATTTCCAGCTTCCTCCTACTAAACTCCCTAGAGAAAATTTGGAGGAAAGCTTTGATACATACGCCCCTGTGAATTTGTGTGCTGTACACCAAACAGAATTTTTATTAATTCACACTGAAAAACAAAATGACACCTCTAACAGACTATATTATTCATTTCTCATGAATGTTACACATATATATATATATATATATATATATATTGATGCTAGAGCAATCTGGAGAATTGTACGGCTTTATTTACACATTTACACAAAATTACTTGTTTGCTTTAGCAGAAAAAAAAGTAGCTTTATTTCCTAATTATTATAATGTGGATGATGTACGTTTGAATGGACAAAAAAAAATGATTTAACAAATAGAAGCAGCGCCATATTTTATTAATTTTGGAGGACTTTGCATCTCTGTATTTTATTCTGCATTCGTATTCTACGGTTTTTATTGAACCTCTAAAAAATATATATGTATATTATCGGTCTTCTAGTTACTTCCCTTTCAAAATGTTCATTCATATATACAGATGTAGCTAACCTTACTGTCTACAGTGCCGCTGCCACCTGTGGTCATGTGACCGCGCTGGTTGCGGCGCCAAAGGATTAACGCTGCGGGGGTTCCATTCATAAGCATGGACCCCCACAAAGAACGATCACAGACACACGGTCTGCAGTGCCGCAGACACTGGCTTCTTCAACCGCGGTGCCGGCGAGAGCCAGTCTGGCAACATCTGTAGTGATCAGGCAGAAAAAGACAATATTCCCTATAGCACAAATGCCGGTTATTGTTGTAGCTTCAAAAATCTACAATTCTCTGGCAGATTCACAGATCCAGGGACAAGGCAAAGGCCAAGATTAACTAAATTATATTAAATTAGTGTTCTGAAAAAAGTTATCAAGCAATATTTTTGTAGATGTAATGACCAATTAATCAATAATGATATAAACACAATAATCTTGCATTATTCAGTTGGGTCACTATTACAATTTATTCCCATTAACACCACAATCCTCGTGCAAAATGCACATTTTGTTACCATACTACAGTATAATGCACTTTTGCAGTAAAGTGAATTAACCCCTGTGGCACAAACGGGGTTAGCAGAACAACAGTAAACAGAAACGAAGTATTATGAAAAAATGTTAAACAATAATTTTTAATATTAAGCCCATAGAAGCCCACGTGTTCCGCAACACACAGTCAATCCATAGCTAAATGGTTCCTATGGTCTTTAAATTCTATTAATACAGTGGCAACTCCAACATCCCGATCACTAACATGATCAGACATACGGTCCATTATATATACATACGGTCCATTATATATACATAGCCAGAATAGGCCTAATAGGCCTAATGCCGTCCTGGGTTAGGCAACACAACACTGGTGCATTCTTTGCTAGTAACCACTATACTAACCGGTAACTTCAGTGAGAAACATGTGAATGCAGTAAATAATTCTGCTTGAATTACTCATTTACATACTACTTGGCATAGGTGATTATATTGTCATCCTAAAAAGCTTTTTGTTTCTGCTTCCCCTGTGATAAAACGCCTTTAGTGATTTGGTCAAAAAATTTTTTTTGCAATTATCGACATCTCGTAAATTCCTCAAGGTGGAAGCACAAGTGGTCAGCAAGGCACAGTGAATCCTTTTGTAACTGGCCCCTAGATTATATTAAGGATTTAATACAGTTCCAACTGTAACATCCCTATAACAACTTGACCACACATAGGAGCCCCTATGGGGAGGGGGGATCATGTTAGTTAGTGACTAGCTGGCCACGTTGATTACTGAGGATTAAAGAACTTTTAAGGACAAGGGCTGTGAAGTTATCCCAGAGTCCGCCTCCACTGAGGTCAAAAGGAAGTCGTTTTCACGAAAAGCAAAGGAAAATGATTTTTTACAGGGATGACAGATACAATGCATGTGTTAAATAACGGATATATAAAAAAAAGAAGACGGAAGTTATACAGTTATATGCTAAACAAGTGAAAACATCGTCTGAATATGGGGCCATGTCTGTATGTCTGTATGTCTGTCTGTCTGTCTGTATAGAGGCCATGTATGTACTGTATGTATGTATGTATGTATGTATGTATGTATGTATGTATGTATGTATGTATGTATGTATGTACAGAGGCTATGTACAGTGGCGGCCGCCTTTATCCTCCTGCGACCACCACCGCGGGATTTTTAAAAATGCGGCAGCGCGCTGCGTTTTTTCGTCAGTTTTCCCGTGCCGGGGGCGCTTTCAATGATAAGCGCCATTAGCGCTTCTCTGATGATGCGGCCGCCGTGCAGGAAACTCCATGAGAAATGGAGAACATCCCCGCATTTTTCCGGGTAAGTCGGAGGATAGGAGGGGCCGCAGCAGTATGTATGTATGTACAGTGGTGTGAAAAAGAAAGTACACCCTCTTTGAAATCTATGGTTTTACATATCAGGACATTATAACAATCATTTGTTCCTTAGCAGGGATTAAAATTAGGTAAATACAACCTCAGATGAACAACAACACATGACATATTACACTGTGTAATGATTTATTTAACAAAAATAAAGCCAAAATGGAGAAGCCATGTGTGAATAACTAAGTATTGATGAAATGTCTATTCATAATAATAAGCCCTAGGGTGACTGTATACAACATCCAAAAAGTTTATTGAAATACTACATGAAATTGCACTCTTCATTTTGGCATGCACTGGGATAAGATCGCTTTTACCAGATAGGAATAAGAGAAAAAAAAGAATCAGATAAATATCCCTGATAACTAGAGAGAGTTGTCCAGCTCGATAGGGAAAAAAACATGCTGTTAACAAATCTTAGAAGGAACTTAAGGATTTGTTATCTCCGTCTTGGCATTTCCCTGGATGTGCATCACCACACCTTTCATGTTGTTTAAAGCATGTTTCCCTGAGATGAATGCCCTCCTGGCATGAAATGAACAGAAAACCAGCAAATTAATGCCCCCTTCTTAAAAGCTGTCATTAAATAAAAATGTGAAATATATAATATGTGTACTCACAAATAGTTACATCCCTATGCCAACAGACAACTACAGTACAAGACCCTTGAAATGACCATTGTGCTATTAAACTGGCTACAAATCCAAATATCTGTCTGGCTCCTGAAGATAGAGGAAAAACAGAATGTGCACACACGCCATTCCTAAAACATTATTGAACCTGGAAAACACATTTCTCAAATAAACAAATCGTTAACGGAAAGAGAGTAAGAAAAATGCCTTTCCAGAGGTGGTTGTGTGTATGTTTCAAGAGAGATTGCAGATAAATACATGTTTGTGCAATAAGAGTTTGTCTTCATCTAGCTGAGCTCCTTCAAAGCAAACGGGACCATACTGGTCCTTTCAATTCAGGTTTCAGCTGTTTTTATTTCAGGTTTGCAATAATTCCACGTTGGAAGGTCACAAAGGAGCCACAGGTAAAGTTGGGCAGTAAGCACATACAAGCAGCACGGCAAGTAGTCAATCATGGGATCTGCCAAACCTCATTGGCAAAGTCCTACTGTTACTCATGTACAGTAGTTACATATATCTCATGCAAGAATCTTGTCCATTCAAATATCAATCATAACGTACAATCAAACGAGCATACAGTTTTTGTTACACCATTTATTACGTGATGGGGCTTCCTATGTTACACTACTTAGTCACAAATCTGTATTTTATTGTAGGATGCGCTAGAATATACTACAATGAACTGCTGGAAATATTGTTTTTATATATAGTTTTTTACTGTTTTCCTCTGCACGGTTTTATTAAATCAAAATGACAAAAAAAGCACTCCTACCCGTTTTGTGCATTGAGACACCGTATCAAGAAATAAAGGCTCCGCAGAAGGAACGTTTTATTCATGTCTTGCAACAATGATAATGTGGAATCAGCCAACATTAATAAGAGTCACTGTAATACAAATAAATGAATCTCACATGGAACGTCTACATTCAGAATGTTCTGAAATCCCATCCTGTATAAAGCCCTCTGGGGGCAACATATATTATATCTAAATATCTAGTAGGAATGTTGGCCATGAGAAACATGGACCCTTTCTCCAGCATTAACACAGTATGTGGGGAAACATGCTCTAGCACCGGAAATCTGAAATTACTTAACCATTTGGGTGCCCTAGACATAGCTACTTTGTCACTTGGTTTGGCACAACAGGGTCCCCATGACATTGTAGCTATGTCTTCATCTTCCTGCTCATGTTTCTAGGAGAGATGGTGTTCTTGAGGAAGCGGAATGGAAAAGGAGGACTCCCTGTTCTTCATTGGTGACAGAGCATTCATGTGATCGTGATCACCTCCGTTGATTTACAATTGAAATCAGGGGGTCCTCCATATCTCAACTGCACTATTGTTCCACTCAGGGGACCTTTAGGTTCTCAGGATAATTACTGGTCAAGTTATTGGAATTACTTCCTGATTTTTAAAGGGGATTAAAATGACCATCCAGTAAGAAGCCACAACCAATGATGGTGGTGTTTGGCTCAAGGGAACCCATAGGGACGGCTCAGTCAGTAAAGACACTGATTCTGAGACTGCCTGGGAACCTGGTTCAATTCCCAGTGTCAGGACCATGGGTATGCCACTTTATCTCCCTGTGCCTCACGCACCAAAAAAAAATAGATTGTAAGCTCTACAGGGCAGGGACTATGTTTGATAAATGTATCTGTACAGCACCAGGTACACTAGCAGTGCTATACAAGAAATAATAATAATCTTGTAAAAAAAACAAATATAGGGGCAACAAAAAAAAAACGAGTAGGAAGAACTGCTCCTTTAGACCTCCCTGTGTGCAATGTGCAAAGTGTTTGGAGACTGAATGAGCAAGATCCTTTTTATCTAATATGCCCGACATGTTCCATGATGGAGCGTTGAAATGATCTCATAGTGAGACCCACATACTGTTTATTGCAACTGCATATCAAAAGATTGATAACAAGGTCAGTATTGCAATGAATAAAAAAAATATGATTTGTTAATCAATAAAGATTATTACTGGGGAAAAATGTGTTTGTAACATACAGTAAATGCATTTTATAATGACCACAAATATATTATCTACATAAGGCAGATGATATCTCAGAAGTTCCTCCTTTGACTTATTGTAGCTGAGTGTTATCTGTTATAGCTTTGTATCTGAAGAAACATTACGATTACATTATGTTGCAGGATGGTATGTCCTTTTGTGTAATGTGTTTCTCTGGACTGTAGAAATACTGTATTGAGTGTATTCACATCCCACTATTTCAGCTAAAAAATAAATAAAATGAAGACTAATCTTCATTTAAAACAGTGAAGCCGATGTTGGAGTTTTGTTATGAATTATTAGCATTACGTTCCACTACGTGTATCTTGCAATTGGTACGAAGCTTTCCTGTTTATGACCACCAGATGTGCATGCATTAATAAGTGACTTGCCTTACTTTATAGCAAATATTAACTGGACCATTTAGCTTTTCTTCTTGGTTCCTTAACATAAAACCATAAAGATATTGCACAGTTCATTCCATCTGCAGATATTAAGCTTTGTGAAAATACATATTTCAATGGACTGCAATTGATTTTATTGTCTATTTAAAAACCACAATCATAAGTGAAACGAAGACAGTTATGTGTTTTTTTTATAACCACCCATATTTTGAAATACACAAATGAACATCGGAGTTCTTTTTTTTTTTCCACAGCAGAACCGGATTTTGACCTGTAAAAAAATGTCAGATCGGTGGTAGTCAACCCCAGACTTCAAGAGCTATCAACGAGTCAGGTTTTTTATTATATCCCTGCTTCAGCACAGGTGGTGCAGTCCCCGACTGAGCCACTGATTGGGCCACCTGTGCTGAAGCAGGGGTGTCCTTAACACTTGACCTGTTGGCAGCTCTTGAGGACTGGAGTTGGCCTCCCCTGTGTAATATATCTAAACTGAGCTACAGTATTGTAAGGTTAAAAACTGTATCTGTCAGCTATGTTCTTTTCAGGGCCTGAATAGGTTAAAACAGCCAAGCTTTATTTTCGCAAAAAGACTAGATGGTAAAAGTATTTCAGCTTTAGACCAGCTGTCCCAGGATATCTATTACATAAGAAACAAGATTATAAGAAACAAGACCTCTAGTCTTGTTTCTGACCCCATTAGTAGTTATTGACCTTTGATCCATATTTCTACTAATTTAGGCCAGATGATATATGTCATTTTAGATGTATGATCTATACATGGGAACTGAATTTGTAACAGATGTATGAAATTGACACACGATGTATTGTCCTTGTCTTGGGTATAAAAGAACTGCCTTGATGACATATTAAACAGAGGAAAGAAATCATTGTGCATTGTGTGCATTGAATCTTTGCTTCTCCGAGCTCGACTATCATATCTGAGACCAGAAGCATATAGCAGCTGCGTGATGAATCTCCCCGGGTCGAGAAGAAGTTGCCTGCTCTAAGGTCTGGTCAGGTAGACTGGACCTAACAAATGGTGTCAGAAAAAAGTGGGATTTGCACAGAAAAAAGGTGAGAAAAACATATTTTATTGTTTCTCACCGTTTCTCTGCGAATCTAAAGAACCTAAATTTTATAGGGCAGAAGAATCGAGAGTTTGAGTCTCCGATTTATATAACAAAGGGTTGGAGTCCCATTTGTTTAATTGAAACGGGCTGTACTGATATGGTGTCTCAGATATGATGGTAATTTAGGATAAGCTAATAATTGTTTAGGTTAAGATATTAAGAATGATAAGACTAACCTTATTGTATGCTTGTTAAGATAAAATTCCTTTATAAATTGTTTATGGGATTATAGGTATACTGTATGAAGAAATGTACTGTAGGATGAGTTAAAATAACCCTTATGGATGAATGCAGTGTGGCATAGGTGCCTCAATTAACTCTCAAGCACAGCAACAAAGCTGGGAAGATAAAAGATTTTTTTTGTCTGTCTCCCTCTCACGTTGCCTGCATGTATAAACCGCTCTAGCCCCCACCTTTTTTCCCCCAGTGATTTGTTACACAGGAAAGGAACAGGAATGTTGAAGACAGACAGAGAAGAAAAAAAGAGAGAGACAAGAATTAGAAAGTTGAAATAATAAGAATTTTGTTTTATAGGACAAGTTACAGAGATGGTTTTCTTTTTGTTGAAATGTTGTTAGCAAGTCAGCAGAGCTCTTAGGAGAGAGAAAGACAGAAACATATAATTTTTCCAATTTAATTTTAAGACATGCAAACCCAAATTATTTGTGCCACATTAACCAAGTATGAGTGTATATTAAGTTGAATTAATAATATTTTCCCGTCTGAATTGAAAAGTGGAAAACAAGAGTATAACAGGTATAGGTTTCTTTTTCCATTAGAATGTTTTTATTACATTTTCAGGCATGAATATGATAAAAAGGTTGATTGTATGTAATCCCTGTGTGTGTGCTTGTAAGAATCTGAGTGAATTCTATCCATATGAAAGTGTTATTTGCATTGAATAATAAGAAAAACGGTTTATTGTATGTATACAAAATTACTATTCAGGGCAAGTGCTTCTAAAATAAGAATATAATTAATTGCTCATGTTGAAATTTAATTTTTAAAAGGAGTACACCCCCATTATAATATAAACTAATTAATACTGGAAAGGGGAAAGTTTTGGGTATCTGTGGAGAAAAAAAGAATAAAGAAAGGATTAATTATTTTTGTATACAGTTCTGTCACTGGAATAATAAGGATGTTTATCGTACTGGCCAGGCGATTTATTTCCTTAAACAGAATTACAATTCTTTTTCTCTAAATCTCCACAGATAAAATCAGGTGAATATGTTATATAGAAATAACAGGCGAAATATATTCTAGACACAAAGCTAACTAGAAGCTCAGCATTTTAAAATTAGTTAAAAAAGTTAATTATGATATAAAAAAAAAGGATATCTTTATAAATTTAGTCTGCAGGATCAAATTGTTTTGTTTTCCTATTTATTAGAATAGGTGAGAAAATATGTGTCTGTTATTTTTGTAAAAACTGGTTGAATGTGTGAATGAAGCGTAAAATTCTGTTTGTTTTGTGTCTGCACTCTGTGCTGTTTTTGTGTATAACCAGTAACTAAAACTGTCTAAAGTATATATTAAGTCTATAATATTCTGTTAAACAAAGATCCAGTTTTAATTTTTGAATACCAGTAACATTATCGGGCTCTGTGACGAGCTGCATATTTCAAGCTGTCCTAAATTGTATTGCAGTAACCAGTAATTAACCTTTTTTTTGTTACAAGGTTTTGGCAGGAAGCCCAGAAGTTATTTGAGCTTGTTATATGGCTTGAAATGGAAACAGTTGTACATTGATTAATATAGAGTTCAAATGAACAGAGGACAGTAACCTAGAATGAGCACTCTAAACACCTGGTGGGTGGGTAATAAAGTGGTTAAAACTTAAATCTTTAATATCCGTGTAAAATGATGGGAATTAAAACAGATATTAAATGCTCAGAACCTATAGTATGAGCACAATGTAATGTTCTGGATCACTGATTAACTGCATAGAATCACTAAACTAGTGTCTTGCAGTGCGAACAGTGAAGTGGATAAAGTAACCACTAGTCCAATGTAATCAGCACAAAAAAAAAAAAACTCTAGTGCTGAGGTTCTTATAAGTGTCCAGACCCTGAAATAGCAGTAAAAAAAAAAAAAAAGACATGGAAAAGGGACCCTAGCCAGGTCTGCCAGTATACTAGAGGGTTCTATATGGAATTATTTTTCTGCAAAGTTGATCAAATATTTAATATTTTATCATTTTTTAACCATCTTTTTCTCTCAAATGTGTCCCACCTTTAAATCTGTGTCTATGAGGTTTTTATGCTACAGGTTGTTCTTTCAGCAAACCAGATGTTATTTGGTGTTCTAAAAGTTTCTGTCAGAAGACTATAGCAGATTATATTTATATTCAGTAGGGGTTTTTTTGAGATTTTTAATGTAAATTTTATACCCAAAGGTTTCAGGTTAGTTTTGCTATACGTCAAGCAATTCCATTAAGGTTATGCTTTAAATGCTGTTATCCTTTATGTGATATTGTTCACATGTAATAAAAGTGAACAAAAGGAGGGTGTTATTGCTGTTATTATTGCTGGCTGCCCCTGAAACCGAATGGCAAGGGCTGAGATTGTCAGCTCTTGGGTATAATATTTTACCTTACTGTGTTGCCTATAATTTTTCCCTTTGATACTGTCCCCCTTAGGGGTATAAGCTAGGAACTGTGTATGTGGGATTAACTGTGTAAGACCAGTGGGCTAGTTAATGCATTCTCTGTGTATTCCCTTTGCCTCATGGGACTGTAGCTGTCTGTGCGAGTTTATAAGTGGATTGCCTTGTATGGGTGGCCCCTTATGAGAAATAGCTGCAGAGCAGTCTCCTGGCACATGATAGAAAACGGAGGGGATATTTTGGCCTGTCAGCAAGGTATTCTTAGCTGGTGTCTTAGAGAAGAGAAGGTTTTAGAACCCCACATGATAGGTGCAAATGGTGGAGTGCAAGCTCTTGTGTCTACATGTTGGTTGTATGTGTTTTAAACATACAATGCATTGTGCTTGTCCTGTGATTTAAACCCAGGTTGGTGAATTAGCATGTGAATAAGCATTCCAATGCCCCAGCTCAGATATGGAGTGCTTGAAAGTGAACTGACCCTGTTATTTCCTATGTCATGTTCCATTAGCCCTTGAACTGTGAAATTTTGTGTGTCAGTTTTAGGGGGATATTTGGGTGGAAATATAATTATTTTGGTTGCAGGAGTTGGGGGGTCCAAAGTGCTGGTAGTCACTTAATTTTCCCCAGCAAGCAGGCATGATTTGACAGTGCGCAGGGTGAATTACACTAGGGCTTCCCTGTGTCCCCCAAACTCCTTGATTTTGAGCCCAAATCCCCCCAAGTTATTTCCCTAATAAGTATAAGGTCCCCCAAAGTATATTCTCTGTTTCTTGTGTTTCTGTGTGTTTCCAAGGTCCTATCCGAATAAACCGCAATGTATTTTTCTGCCTGTTTTGCCTTGTGACTGATCCCTTAAATATAAAGGTGTATTTGGCCTGGCCTACCGTGACAATCAGAAAGAATTTTTCTCATGGGAAGACCAATGGTCACCCCAGGTACATTTTAGATTTAATGTTGTATGATTATGCTCTAAACAGACGATTTTAATCAGCGTCTATTGTGTGAAACTAATGCAATTGTTTGAGTGTCTCATGTTCAGGTGCAGTCCTTCTAATTAGATGAAGATAAAGGTGACGCAAAAGCGCTTTTCATCTAAAGTGGAGAGGCCCATTCCAGATGCTACCCCGTCAGAGTATTTTCCTGGATCCATGTTACACAAGTGCACCCACAGTCGCTTCAAAATTAAACCTCAATACAGAAGGGAAGGCCTAAAGACACAGTTATTTTCAGTTGGTGTTTTGGGTCACAATAAAACCCGGCACTAACCAAAGAAGGAGAAAAGTTCGTACCAGAAATCCGGACCTCAATATATGAACTTTGAACTTTTTAATAACCTTTTTTACAGGTTTTATTATTTTAATTACAATGTTTATGCTGTTAGGTTTATATAAGTGGTGTTCACATTAAGATGATAGGGTAGTAACAGGAATATTTTGTTTAATAATATGTCTTTTGTTTTATTGTCCTGTGTATAGCATATATGCACACCTTCTTGTTATATAATGGAATCCTGGTAAACAAAGCCCACATCTTATGTGCAATGTAACCCAATGTACTATCCATACCCAATAAGTTGCACCCCAGGAACACGAGAGTTATATTTAACCCCTTGAAAAAAGACAAGAATGCTATAAGATATTTGTAGAACTATATATATATAAAAGAAACTGGTTACGAAGGGAGTAGAAATACGACTTTGCCCTAGGGAAGTTATTGACTCTGTGATAGAAGGATAGATAAAGTATTATCCTGCAACTAGACCAGGTTATGTTATTTGGGAAAGTGATTTTAGTGTTTAAAGGTAGAGATGAGGGTTGGGATTTGTTGGGACTTGGTGGTTAGATTATTTCGCTGGGAGCGAAGCTAGTGGATGTTTTTGTATGTATGTTTGTCCTACTCATTACTCTCTGTGTTATGAACAGCAATACTTTGGTCCAGAAGTGTGTTGCAACCCCCCCACCGATGCTATGTCTCTTTTTGGTGATGAAAATGTCAGCAGTCCCCCAGAAGAAGAGACCAAAAAAGAAATCAACTGGGCCGATACAATGGCCAGATAGGAATCAAGTTATGCACTATGGGACTATTTTTTTGGTCCAGCAGGACTATGATATGGTTAACCGTTCTTTAAAAAGACTGTCTCTAAAGGATACGAGGGGGCTGAGAAGATTGGATATGAGGAAGGTGGGAAGGGTGTGTGTCAACCACAAGGAAAGGATCACAAGTCAGCCATTTTGACTATGGCATCCATTTTGTCTGTTCCGATATTCTGAGTAAATGTAGTATGTAAGATGTATGTGTTGGGCAGTCGCTCCTAGGAAATATTAACCCACACCAACCCCCACTTATGCTCAGAAATAGAATTTAAATAATGTTCCCCCTACCTAAGCAAAGAATACGAAATTGAAAGGCATTAATTATTAAAAGTAGCTCAGTTAAGAGAGTTGCGGGAGGTCTAATACCTTTTTAGGAATGTATGATTTATATGCAAAAGGGGATTTTTTAGTAGTCAATATAGATGCCGTTTTTAACGATACTAAAGACGCTATTTTAAGACTCAGTAGCAAATAGCAACAAATTAGAGCAACAGTATTGCAAAATTGTATGGCACTAGATTATCTGTTGGCAGCACAAGGAGGGGTTTGTAAGTTAGTAGGTAGAGAATGTTGTGTTTATATTGATGACCAATCAAAAAGTATACATCATGACATGGACACTCTACCAGAAATTCAATCTAGAATGCGAGAGGAACCAAAAGGGTTCGATTGGACATTTGGTCTTGGAAATTGGCTAGGTGCGTTGGGATTGAAAATTCTTTATGGAATCATGGCAATCGCAAGTTTATTACTTTGTGTGTATATGTTAATTCAGATGGCTAAAAGTGTAATCAGCTCTATTTTTGCCAAAAGAAAGCTGCTTCTGCTTCTAGCTCTACAGTTATGTATATGTTTCCCACAATGAGAGCGAGAAATACCAATAGTCTTGGTACTCGTCAACCACCCATATGTTCATCTCTGATTATCAAACGAGGTACCTAAAAGAGATAGGTTTCTGCATCCCCATGGTCTCTTAGAGGTTTCTCCCTTGGAGTTTTTCCTCTCCTGAGTGGTGTGTAGAAGAATAAATGGGACTGGTCGATTGGATTGTTCTTCCAGAACAAAAGGAGGAATTGTAAGGTTAAAAACTGTATCTGTCAGCTATGTTCTTTTCAGGGCCTGAATAGGTTAAAACAGCCAAGCTTTATTTTCGCAAAAAGACTAGATGGTAAAAGTATTTCAGCTTTAGACCAGCTGTCCCAGGATATCTATTACATAAGAAACAAGATTATAAGAAACAAGACCTCTAGTCTTGTTTCTGACCCCATTAGTAGTTATTGACCTTTGATCCATATTTCTACTAATTTAGGCCAGATGATATATGTCATTTTAGATGTATGATCTATACATGGGAACTGAATTTGTAACAGATGTATGAAATTGACACACGATGTATTGTCCTTGTCTTGGGTATAAAAGAACTGCCTTGATGACATATTAAACAGAGGAAAGAAATCATTGTGCATTGTGTGCATTGAATCTTTGCTTCTCCGAGCTCGACTATCATATCTGAGACCAGAAGCATATAGCAGCTGCGTGATGAATCTCCCCGGGTCGAGTAGAAGAAGTTGCCTGCTCTAAGGTCTGGTCAGGTAGACTGGACCTAACAAGTATCAACGGACGCTAATCCAGTTAAACATACATCAAGTGTCAGAGCTGATTCTGATATATCACAGTGTAGCGTATATGCACCAATATACAGTAATAGTGCACCAATAATATTATATGCAACAATATATAGTGTATGTTATATGCACCAACAGAAAAAGTTACATCACCTGGTAAATTGAGCAAAAAAGAAATAAAATGTGATGCACAGCAAAAAAAAAAATGCCAGGACTAAATAGCATGTGAAAAAAATACAGTATATATATTTATTTAAGCCAAAGCCATAAGATAAAAAAACAGAAACAAAGAGTCCTCTAACGCCCCCAGCTTGGCACTTTGTCAAACTTGTTTTTGTACTTGGTTCATTATAGTTAAAGTTTCTGTAGGAGTGGAATAAGAAAGAATATGTATCTACGGCGCCTAATAATATAAATCAAAAGGATATAAAAACCAAGCCTGTTGGATAAAAGGATCTTGAAGTGGCTCCAAGTGTTGTGTTGAAAGCTTAAAAAAAAAAACATAGTGCATAGCATAATACTGTTTGATAAAGTGACAAACAAACATACAATACAGATAACGAACAGCTGAGAGTTCAACAGGTGATGATTAAATATATAAACATTTTAATAAAAACATACATAGGACATATGAAAAATAATAAAATAATATATAAACAATTGAAGTAGGTCAGATTGACACACTGCTGCAATGGTACAAATGCCCACTCACCAGATGGATGATAAGGGCAAGCGGTGGATAAGTCTGAGAGTATCCCCTCTCTATTCCGGTAAGCTGCAGCTGCACAGGAGATCCTCCGTTGGTGAAGGGTTGCACACACCAGCCGGTGTGTGGGCAGATTGCCTCCCTCGATACACCGGGGAAAGTGTGCAGTTGATCAGAGAACAGCGGCGGCAGATTCGCCAAGGACTGAATGGTATTAGTCAACTCGCATGAGCAGATTCCACACGATAGTCCGTGGAAGGGGGATACTATAGATTGGTGAGGCAGTAGTGTCAGCGTGACCACCCGACGCGTTTCAGAAGCTGCTGCTTCCTTCATCAGGGGTATAATTGATCTGTCCAAAATTGTCCATTATATAGAAAGTTAATTTAAAAATAATTAATTTCACCTGTGACGTTCTGCACATGCGCACTTGTGGGTATAATCATTCTGTTATTGCGCTGCAGATGATGAATGAGACAAACCTCAGCTGGTACACATAACATAAAAGTGACAACCATAAAACAACCTAAACATTTAAAAGACAATATAAATCATGGTGTGGTCAATACATAACCAATGTGTAATTATTTGTGCAATCTAAATGTGCTCTAAAATGGATATGTGTGATAAACACAATATATATTATATATGTGTGCATAGTGAATATATGAATAAAACTATATATTTGTGTTCAATATAAATTAATAAAGTGTTTATTTATATACGTGTCAACCAATTATTGATATAATAATAGATGTAAATTTGATACATACAAATACCACATATACATTAAAAAGCGTATATTGCATTATTTAAGTGTACAGCTATACATAAAAATGCATTTGACCAATTTATTCATACTCATAATGCAAGAATAGGAGTACTCGATAATAATGAAACCGTTAAATAACACAATGGATATATTTGCTGATATCTGTAATCCCTAATAGAAAAATAGAAAAGATTTAATTAACCAAAAATGCTTTTGAATCAAATTCAATGTTGAGGCC
The DNA here is from genome assembly GCF_040206685.1 of Ascaphus truei. Classification (NCBI taxonomy): domain Eukaryota; kingdom Metazoa; phylum Chordata; class Amphibia; order Anura; family Ascaphidae; genus Ascaphus; species Ascaphus truei. The sequence continues at coordinate 527,567,805 of NC_134483.1, forward strand.
TAGTGGGGATAGAGTGCGGAGTTCGTAAATCCAATAGGATTCTCTCCTCTCCAATAGGCTCACAACATTGCCTCCTCTCCAATTAGGTGTGAGGGTTTCTATGGCTATACATTTTAGTCCCTTGGGATTCTGACCATGCACTTGAAGGAAATGACTCGATACATTATGTGTAGTTAAACCCTTTTTTATGTTGTATACAGTATGTGTTCATATAAACGTCTCTTAACAGATCTGGTGGTCATACCCACATACTGCAGACCACATGGACATTCAAGTAAATAAATTACATGTGAACTATTGCAAGTAATATGTTGTTTAATTGCATAATTTTTTGAAGTATTGCTGGATACAAATGATGATTTTTTTAGACTATATTTACACTCTGTACATCTATTGCAAGGGAAATATCCCTTGCACACAGTGGTGTTACGACAGACAGGTTGCAGCGATGGACAGCTTGGAGCCAGCCTTTGTCCTATATTAGGTGCTCTAGTGAATATGATTTGCGGATGATCTGGCAATATGCCCTCCAGTTCTTTATCTTTCTTAAGAATGGGCCAATATTTTTTAATGATTTTACGTATGTTGGGTGCCATTTGGTTGTATTGAGTTATAAATGCCAAATTTGACGATTTATCAACTTTTTTCTTTTTGTATTTCAAAAGACTGGATCTGTCCATCGCTGCAACCTCAGCTATTGTATTGTCCAACATGTTTGGGAACTACTTCCTATCAATGAACTTACATTTAAGATCTTTAGCTTGGATATTGAATGTCTCTAAACTGGACCTATTTCTTTTTAATCTAATGAATTGACCATTCGGTATATTGGTAACCCATTATGGATTATGATGACTGTGTGCGTGTAAATAATTATTTGATTGGACAGTTTTAAAAAATGTGCTTGTGTGTATTAAATTATCTTTTGCTGCAATGACTAAATCAAAATATTCAATAGATGTGGTACTGGAAGTGAATGTGAATTTAAGATTATAAATATTATTATTCATATATATTTTGAATTGCTCTAACTGTGATAAAGTGCCGGACCAAATAAAAATAATATCGATGTAGCGCCGCCAGAGCACCAGATTATCACCTGATGAAGGAAGCAGCAGCTTCTGAAACGCGTAGGGTGGTCACGCTGACACTACTGCCTCACCAATCTATAGTATCCCCTTCCACGGACTATCATGTGGAATCTGCTCATGCGAGTTGACTAACACCATTCAGTCCTTGGCGAATCTGCCGCCGCTCTTCTCCGATCAACTGCACACTTTCCCCGGTGTATCGAGGGAGGCAATCCGCCCACACCGGCAGTTGTGTGCAACCCTTCACCAACGGAGGATCTCCTGTGCAGCTGCAGCCTACCGGAATAGAGAGGGGATACTTTCAGACTTTTCCACCGCTTGCCCTTATCATCCATCTGGTGAGTGGGCATTTTTACCATTGCAGCAGTGTGTCAATCTGACCTACTTCAATTGTTTATATATTATTTTATTATTTTTCATATGTCCTATGTATGTTTTTATTAAATATTTATATATTTAATCATCACCTGTTGAACTCTCAGCTGTTCGTTATCTGTATTGTATGTTTGTTTGTCACTTTATCAAACAGTATTATGCTATGCACTATGTTTTTCTTTTTTTAAGCTTTCAACACAACACTTGGAGCCACTTCAAGATCCTTTTATCCAACAGGCTCGGTTTTTATATCCTTTTGATTTATATTATTAGGCGCCATAGATACATATTCTTTCTTATTCTACTCTGTTCTGACCTTGGGGGTCAGTTTTCTATCATTGGCAGCCCCTTATGTGTGGGTAATGTTCCATATATAAGGTTATATATTGTATTATACCATCTATTCATATAGTTAGCGCTACCTACTGTATCCTGTTTTTTATCTGTAGGAGTGGACAACTTTTCAGAACAATATGTTTCAATTCCCTCCTCCTGCACGGGGTCTTTGGCAGTGATAGAAGTGATAAGGGTGATATTGTACTTTTTAAGTGAATGTGGCATAACTTATTATTTTGTAACAAGTGTTAAAAAGATAATATAATAGAAATGTATAAATGGTGGTATTTGGATTGTTGCTTCTCCAAGACTTTTTCCTACCAGTCTCCCAATGTAATTTCTTTCCACAGGAGTGTGGAGAACACACACACACACACACACACACACACACACACACACACACACACACACACACACACACACACACACACACACACACACACACACACACACACACACACACACTGGAGTAGTGCAGATAGTGTAGGTTCCAGCATGTAGGAGGTTACATTCCTCCTGGAGAGGCTAGCTACAGGTGTAACTAATTAGCAGAAAACTCCTGAAGGAACAAATGTTTTAAGAAGCAGGCACACGGAGACACAGAGAGACTGCTTTCCCCAGGGAGGGAGAGGTAGAGAGAAATAGAGATAGAGAGAGATAGGGATAGAGATAGGGATAGAGATAGAGACAGAGAGAGACACAGAGAGAGAGAGACTTCTCCCCAGCCAGAATGAAGCTGTCTGGCTTGCTTGACATTGGTCGCAGAGCCTGCGGGGACTGCCTAGGAAACAAGTCTGTATCTGCTGTGGAAACCGGGTTTTCCAGGACATTGGATCCAGAGGGATTTCCTGGACTCTCGTTGGAGGGATTCCCCTACAGCACCAAAACAGATAAGGACTGTTATATTTTCTTATTGGACTTTTGTATTTGCAGTACATGTTTGGGGTGGTAACCAGCTTAGCTAGCCACCGAGTTAGAAAGGGCTGGAGTGGTGTAGTTAGTCTCCTAAGAGGAGTAGGCATTTATTTTATGATTCATTTTGCCTGAAAGGGACGGTGTGTCTATATGTCTATTATGAAGTTATTATTGTGCAGTAAAAAAAAACCCTGCTCAACAAACCCCAATGTTTCCTGCCTTAATCTGGGACATAAGACCCTGTAACATGACAGAGGCATCACAATATATACATACATATTTAACATAATATGGTGTAGTCATTTTTAAATCTTTTAGTGTTGAAATAAAGTATCCAAATGCCCTACATTTTGCCTGGGATAATCAAGCCTTCAGTTCTCTCATCATCAGCATTATGAAGTGGGGAAAAAAACAAGCTCCACTTCCCATGGTGTCATTTGGTGGGGACCCGGCAGCCGATGGTAATATGGTTCCTCTCCAGGAACTAGGGCAGGTCTGGCAATTATCCGTTCCAACACGTTTCACCTTTCAATTGGCTTCCTCAGCAATCTGTAGAAGTTCAGTCCCCAAACAATTTCTATACCTCCCATTAATAAGGGTAAAACTCCTGGAGAATTGCTGAGACCTCCATTACAGGGGGCTAGATTTGGATAAAGCGCTTAGCCACTACAGCTAACATGGGGCTAGTTCCTCAAAACTCTAGTAAAACATGGCTGATAACTTAACGTTACGAACATGGCCACCTATATTTTTTGTATCTGTTCGTGCCCATTTGCCCTTTTTGTTTGGTATTGCATTCTGTTTCTGTAATTGATATCACTCTGTTCCCCAATTGTACTGTGCTTTGGAAAATGTTGATGCTTTATAAATAAATTATAATAATAATACCTAAAAAAGAACAGGTGTTATCCTCCTCAAGTTACCATGGTATCCTCAAAGCTAATTCTATGCAAAAACAACATTCAAAATACATGTCATTTGCATAGGCTTGTTATGTTATTGTTGCATAATGTTGCGTTATCACTTTTCCATAAGCAGAAACTGCAATCATTCATCTATACATAACTTTATAGTCAGGGCTGCAGACAGATTTCCTGGGGCCCAGGACTAGAGTTTCAAACAGGCCCTCTCATGTCAGCGGCCTTGCAAGCCCCCCTCCCCCTTCACACCTCCTCGCGAGCCCCCTCCTCTATCCTCTCGCTCTAACACTCCATGCGAGCTTCCTCTTATCCCCAATCACAAAATATAATACCTCATGTAACAGGTCCGTAACCCCTGTCTAAAAGGGCTACAATAGAAAGCCTGTTAGTTTGAGGAATCCAGCAGGGAGCTGGTTAATTGCACAGACAATTAACCAGTCTCCACCTGGCTCATTAGACAGGTAGAAAAGACTCCTGCTTGAACTGCAGGAGGTCTCTTCACCACAGAGGGACTGTGTTGCCAGCAAGAGACTCAGCCAAACATTGTATTGAGCACAGAAGGACTGTGCTGCCTGCAAGATACAAGGAACCAGACTGCTATTCCAGGGCACAGCAGACCCTGGAATCCACCAGAGAGTTACCCACCAATGGACACCAACGCAGACCCAGAGACAGATATAATGGGCCCCCTGCTTACAGGTACCTCTTTGAACTTTGGGGTCATATGTTGGAAAGAAGCTTATCCTCCCAGCACTGTAGATAGGGACCGGGAAAGTGAGTTAATCCTTACAAAGGGAAAGGATGTTTGTTGATTTGTGTGCTTCCTTAAACTGTATTTCTTAAAGCTACGGACTGAATAAAAGCCATTTTTTATTTTTCCCAAATATGTCTCCCTGGTTGTACATCTGCACATGTCTCGTACAACCCCCCACCACCACCACACACACACAAAATACAGACCTCCCAACCCCCACACAAAAAATACAAAATCCCTCTCCACAAAATACAATACCACCACACATAAAATACAATACCCCCCAACACCCATAAAATACAATACACCTCCACACATACACACAAAATACCCCCCACACACAAGATACAATACCTCCCCTAAACACAAAATACTACTCACACCTACCTTTGGGGTGGTGTGAGGCCTCTGGTGCCCCAGCTCGCCCCAGCTGCTGCCGGGCCTCTCTCCCACACCGGCCCTTCAATGCTTCAAGACCAGGCCTCTCTCCCGCTGGAAGCTGGTCCACTCTCAGCTTCCGGCGTGCACCTGCAGGAGAGAGGCCCACAGCATCTGGGAAGAGCCAGGGGGGATGGGTGGCGGCAACCAGAGGCCAAGCAGCCCAACGCAGAAGTTAGGCCTGGCCCAACTTCCAGCACAGGCTGGGCCAACCGCATCCATCAGCCAAGGCCGGTACACTTGTCCCAGCACATCAACTCCAGTCCCTGTTAAAGCATGGACTGATTGAGCCACTTGTGCTGAAGCAGGGATATCCTGAAAACCTGCCCTGTTGGGGGGCTTGAGGACTGGAGTAGAGAACCTGTGTCCACCTCCTTCCCATTTATATTGTCATTACTTTGACATAGTTAAAAAAAAAGACCACTTCGATATATATATATATATATATATCCTCTATATAAAAAAATAAGTATTTGATTATGCACAATTTAATAAACATCTCTTATTATCAACTTAAAAACACTGGGATTTAGTACGGAGCAGACATCAGGCATAATATGTCCTTCGTGTGTTCCTTTTGTGACTATTATTCATGTTACAATAAGAAATCACGCCGAATTCATGATTATTACTGCTTTCATATATATGTAAATTCAATTTGATAAATAAGCAATAACACAACTCCAGGGATCCTCGTTGCAATTACAAAATAAAAGCCTTACTTTTAAATTACCAAAATGAAATGAACAGCAACAATTGTTACCATTTGCATTTCCTCCTGTTACCCAAACATATTTTGATCAGTTTGGATAATGGATGCTTGTCTACTGCCATAACACTGCATCCTCCATCTGTGCTGCAAATAATGTGGTTTGGGATATTGTAAACCTGGGTCAGAATTCTTATTTCTTGGAAACCATGAAGTGGTTAATCACTGTGCATTAAGCCATCATTATTACATAGTTACATAGTAGTTACATAGTTACATAGTAGATGAGGTTGAAAAAGACTTCTGTCCATCATGTTCAACCTATGCTAAATTTAGAAAACAGATACTTTATCCTATATCTATACTTATTGATCCAGAGGAAGGCAAACAAAAAACCCCATTAAGGGGAAAAATTAATTCCTTCCTGACTCCAAGAATTGGCAATCGGATTAATCCCTGGATCAACATCCTTCCCATGTATACTTATTTGGTATATCCCTGTATACTTTTCCCATCTAAATTCTTTTAAAACTAAAGCTGTCTCACATTTTAATCATGTCTGTAACGGTTACATACGCCTTTAACATATATTATCTCTTACTGTGCATGCTATTTCTTGTGTGTAATGTATAACCCTGCTTATGTAACTATGTATCTGTAACCATGTATTTGTCATCTGTAACAGGGACTTATCACTGTGTAACAGGGTATGTCTATTCTGCCTGTCTTTCCTCCTGTTATGTAAGTTCCTGCTAGCTGCAGGCTGCGACATGTTAATTCTGTGTGCGTGTGACCCCCTACATGCTCCTTTCTGATGGACAGAAGTGAGGTGGTGACTCATGGCCTGTGCAAGCATATCAGGGATAGGTATAGACCATGAGCGCGTCCCTTCTGGTTCCTGATGATGGGCAGTGCCAAATTTAGTCAGTCCTGGTCTGGAGGAGGAAGAGACCAGTAGAGCTGGGAGTCTCACCCATCAGGGATGAGCATGCTCACCCCCAGCCCTTGGGGCACATCTGATTAGACCCAGCAGATGCAATGTACTATCTGGGGCAAGCATCATACAGAGGCCTGGAGCTTCTGAGACCCTGCACCGCTGTATGTAGGACATCTGCAGTGATTGCCAGAAATAAAGACCCTTGTTCATCATTGTGATGGTGAGGGGGTAACCAGGCTTTATAATAAAGTTTAAGTCCACTGCTTACCCCTGAACTGTGTTTTGGGGGTCCTAGAGTGTCAGCTCTTGGACCCTTGTATTGTGCATGCATTACTGTACCATGTAATAAAATGTGCGACAATTGCAATTTTTTATGTTTTACCCTTTCTTGGAGTGCTAGCATGTGGAGACGACCAGGCGGTGAGCTTCAGGGTAGGTTTGACAGAGAAACTTCTTTCAGATTGCATCTATGTAGTGGGGTTCCAAATTTACTGGAGACCCCAAAAATTTACCCGATTCAGGTTAGATTACCGGCTACATTAAAGCGCAGTGCTCCGGTCAAAACCCTACCATGAAAACGTTGTTCGGCTCACCGCTAGTCTGCCTGCTTCAGCACTGTCCAGAGTGTAAAATGAGGCACCGGGGGGTAAGGTATCCCTAGACCTGTACGGGATTCCCAGTGTAAAGGTTTGGGGGTTACTCTAGCCAGAGATAAGGCTGTGAGAGTTTTAAAAGTAAAGTTAAAATGTTTAAAAGTCTAAGTTTGTAGAGTACAAGAGATATGGCTGGTGGAGACAGACAGTTTAGTTCTCCCTCTATCCCTCACACCAACAGACTTAGGGGATTTCTAATAAAGTGTGTCAAGCATTTTAGTATTTTTACCTGACTCAGGTATAGGGGTTCAGGGGTTCAGGGGTGCTCCAGCCATGTATAAGGCTGAGCAGGTTTTTATTAAAATAAGAAGTTTTTTTATTGAGTGTCAGAGATATGGCTAGTGGGGGAAAGCAGTTAGAGTGAAAACTGTATCTCTCACCCCAAATAGACTTAGCACAACTGACTATTTAAAGACTTTGTTTCAATCGTGAAAGTTCGTTTTTCAACCCCAAACCCCCAGTAAGTGTATTTTCTTCTGCCTATTATAATCCAATGTGTGTTTGCCTGTTTCTACGGAATAAATCACAATTTATTTTTACTTATTGGCTTTGCTCAGTGATATGATCCTGATATAAATGTGTAAGTACCTGGTCTCCCGTGACAATCATACTCCTGTCTAAGTGTCAGTCCCTGGACAGGATGGAAGAAGTGTGCAATATTGGGAACTGATCTCTGGACACCTAGGAGCCGACTACGGCTGGAGGCGCTAACACCATGAGAAGAAAAACTTAAGCCTGTCCTGATCTCCCACCATTGCAGATCAAACTCGGCTCTCCTGACCCTAACAGCTACTTGCACCAGACCCTAGGTAGCAGATGTGGTGTATCTCCCAGTGGGGGGGCGGTTGGGGGTTCAGTGCTACAACTGTTTGAAATAAACTGCCTCTAAATCCAGCAGGGAACTGGTTAATTGCAGACAGGCAATTAACTAGACACCACCTGACCATATTAGAGCTCTAAGAAAAGCCTTCTGTTGGAAACAGGAGAGAGATTTCCTGAGTTCACAATTGGGCTGACACAAGAAAGCAGAGATGCTTGCACACAGACACTGTCTTGAGCACAAAGGTGTGCTGGAGATCAGGACACCCAAGCATGCAGAGACCTATATTTATTGGACACAGAGGACCCAGAAACCTGCCAGAGACTGACATGGAGGGCCTCCGGCTTAAGGTACCTCCTGAGACTTTGGGGTGATAGGCTGGTAATGGGAACATCCCTCTAGTTCTGCAGATAGAGTCTGGGGAAGTGTTAGCTCTTACAAAGGGATAGGGGTTTGTTATTTTGTTGTTTTTGTATGTTTTGCCTGGATAAAGGAACAGGCTCAATAAAGCCGAGATATACAGTAATTTCACCCTAATCGGTCTCCATTATATGAACCTCTGCACACATCTCTTACATCATCGTACAGTAACTCTGTGCCCAGGACATACTGTAAGTGAAAATGAGAGGTAACTCTCAATGTATTACTTCCTGGTAAGTAAGTAGAGGATCCAGGGCACTTTGGATTTGCAAAAAAGAATTTATTCTCTTAGTGGCACACACTGTGAGTGCCACTAAGAGAATAAATTCTTTTTTTGCAAATCCGAAGTGCCCTGGATCATTTACTTACTTACATGTATCCTAAGAATACAGAAGACAGGTTTTTTTTCCTGAACCACGGAACACCAGTACTTTAAACGCAAGTATATTGCTAACATTATAGCATTTAAGGTGTGCAAGACTAAAACCTCTGACCATTTTACTTCCTGGTAAAACATTTTATAAATAAATAATTATAAAGATAATTGTATTTGCTATTGTTACAAATCAGCCCTCCATAGCCCGTGTTCAATATTTTTAGCTTAATTTAGGTATCCTTGTCAATATAGATTATGGTGTTAAACTGCATAGCATCCAAAGGACTCGAGATAACAAGCTAATGCAACTTTGTATATTTTCTACTGTACCTTAGACCAGATGTGCACAAAGTTTTTTATTTGTGCCCCCCTGCCTGCTCTCCTCCCCATTCTCTTTTCTCCGGCATCAGCAGCGTCATTTGACTCTGCGTTGTCATGGCGACGCGTAGCCAGAAGCCGCCGGAGACAAGGTAGGAGATATACAGAGTCCTCATGCGCTCCCCCGGCATTTAATTTAAATGTTGTGGGGAAGAGCACGTGGCCTCTGAAAGCGCTGCACACACCCCCCCAGAAAATGTTGTGCCCCTCACTTTTCACACCCCTGGAATACAGTATATGTATTTATCAAATGTTGGCTTTGCGCCCTCTCCATAAAAAACTACTATGACACAAAAGATTAAATAAACATGGCCACAGCTTTATTAAATACACATACTGTACAGGAGGTCCACCCAGTCTCACCATATAGCCTTCCATAAAGTTAATGATTTGTGTTATTATGACTCGCTACTTATCACATTGGCCGTCCAAGTTGCCAGATGTCCACCAAACCCTAGAGTCATGCATGCCTGCTGCCCTTGGCCAGGTATACCTATATAATATCATCCAGGACCAGCAATAGGTCCCTCGAACCATGACCCTGCTTAAATGGTGAGACTCACCCCTGGACCTCCTGCCCAAACTGCCAAACTCAAGGTTAATTAACCCCGTAAACTGTCCTGGATTCACCCCAAAATAATAATTCGGTAAACCTTTTGCCAAAGCTAAATTAAAAATATGTATACAACTTCTGAAACGTGCACCCTATCATGTCTAACTAACCCAGCAATATCCCCTTTAACTCCATGTACCTAACTGAAAACCCTCCTATACTAACCACACACTTCTCCATGGGTGTATTCAATTTTTTCCCTCTGTTTCAATACTCTTCACACTCTTGGTTCTCCTCCAATATAACCTCTGTAATGTTTCAGATCAAATGAATATCAAAGCCCCAAACTCACATTTCAACATAAATCACTCCTCGTATCCCTAACAATACACTAGCCAGAGTTTTCCTCAAATCATTCCCCCCTACATGTAATACCAGGATATCAAGCCTCTGTTTGCCCCTCGCTAAAGCCAAAACCAGAGGAAACACTCCGTCCCAGCACAAACCCCTTCTCCTATTCCAAAACACCTGAACCCTATCAGCATCACACCCCAAAACTCCCCCTTTAGACACACAGCTGCTCTCTTTTCAGCCCAAAAAACGTAGGAGTCTCCAACCATCGAAACCACAGTCCTCTCCTGACCTACATAAAGTAAACAAAGTAACACCCATTATATACAGTATCACCCTCTTTTTGTTTTGTTTTTTCACACGCATACAGATGTAGTAAGATTTACTACCTCCATGCTGAAATCTGCGGCCTGTATGGGGCATGTCGGCGGCACTCGAAAGCAGTACATTATGGAGCCCGGGAGGATTAAAGCAATGTTAATCATTCCAGGTCAGAGGATTATTATGCCTGTACAGAGAAGTCCAAAAGAGAAGCCCTCTCTCTGTGTGTCTCCCTGAGCAGCTCTTACAGCCTACACAATATCATCCTTTTTTTTAATGTTTCTCCCTGCCTCTCTATTAATTTTACAGTTATCCTGCAGTCCCCCCCTGCATTCCTATGTCCTGCACTTGCTGATGGATGGATGGTCCTATGTCTCACTGTCCCATTCATCCATTGATTGCCCTGTCTGTTTATTTACTATTCCCTTTGCAATTCCTTCTTTGCATCATCTGCCTTAGATTGCAATCTTGCTTGTTTTTTTGTCTAACGCATGGCATATTTGTAAATCAGAATTGCTTGACCTAAGGAAGAGAGAAAACCCTCGAAAGATTGTCTTATAATATCAATTGTAAATCCCCCAAAAAAACAACGTATTACCGAATACTGAAGTACTCATTTACTCTGCACTATCGCAACTGGACTAACACAGCTATTTCTACTTAATCCATATAACATGTAACTATTGATCAGTTCTAAACATGGATTAGGAAATTAATTTATTTGACAGCGGCAACCAATCGTTTATTTTATCTAAAGTAGTAGAAATAATTCTTATTCCATTGGATTATAGTTCGGATAATGAAGACAAGCTCTGAGTCTACTTTATGAGACCTAAGATGGAAGAGGTGCTCTGATAATGACATTTTAGGACGTGAAATTACAGACAGTATTTTGTATTGAGCGTAGAATGTTTCTTGCTACAGTTAAACCCCTCAAAGTCGTGTCTTCCATCCACAAGGACAACCCCAAACGGCATGTTACCAGAATCCAGACCTTGAAAGGAAACTTTCTTCAAATTACCAATGCAATTATTAAAAAACTAAATGTGTCATCGCATTTGGCTGTGAAATAACTAGTGCATAAAGCAAAACAATAATTACTTTGAAAGTAAAGCCATATTTGCTAACCACTTAAAATGCGTTCACTCCTACAGAGATCTTCCTAACCTCAAGAAAGGACTGTTATTAAAAAATGCTTAATTTTAAGACTGTTCCCCTTCTGCCTGGAAAAGGGCTTAAAAATATATATATATATATATATATATATATATATATATATGCAACAAAAAAATGGAAAAAAGCAGCGCCTCTACTTTGGTTGAATAGGCAAATGAATTAAATATATATAATATCCAATACACCAACTGTGATAAATAATAAAAATCTACACACTTTACTGTAATAGTGAGGATAATGGATGATTCTAGCACAAATATTAATTAAACCTATAACCATAAAATTAATAAGTATAATATTAAAAATAAAAAGGGGAAAAAAGAGAGTGTGATAACCAGTCCTCAGATTGTCCAATGATGATGTGGATTCTGGTATGAAGGGTCTCCTGCTGCTCTCCAAATGGACAAACCACGTCCACAGGGCATCTATAGAAACAAAGGGAAGAGAGAGCGCACACCCATAGCGTAAAATAGTCAATTTAATGAGGGGAAGGGAAGGAAGGGGTTAAGAAATGCGCTTACAAAAAAGCAGTAAAATCAAGCATTGTGTGATATAATCACCACCATCCGGTTTGTTTCTGCAGTATCTTGGGGCAGTCCCGATCTTGCAGTAGTAGGATCAGTGTCCCAACAAGTGTCCAGGGCTGGTAATATTCCTTATACACGTGTTAGAGTCCTGGAAAGATGGCTCCTCGTAACTCAAGCCTCTGCAGCAGTCGCGCGGACCAATCAGTTCCGGCGCGCGGTGATGACGTCAGTGTCAATGCGACTGCTGCAGAGGCTTGAGTTACGAGGAGCCATCTTGTTGGACACTTGTTGGGACACTGATCCTACTACTGCAAGATCGGGACTGCCCCAAGATACTGCAGAAACAAACCGGATGGTGGTGATTATATCACACAATGCTTGATTTTACTGCTTTTTTGTAAGCGCATTTCTTAACCCCTTCCTTCCCTTCCCCCCATTAAATTGACTATTTTACGCTATGGGTGTGCGCTCTCTCTTCCCTTTGTTTATATATATATATATATATATATATATATATATATATATATATATATATATATATATATATATATATATATATATATATATATATAGTGTGCATTGTAACTAGGGTAGCCAGTGATGGTATTATTGCTATCCTTCTGATTATTATGGTTATTGCTTACGTCAACAGCCTGGTACTGCGTCTCTCTATTCCTGCCTGCAAAGCGTAATGTCTGCAACAGCCATTGTACTAAATATTGTGACACTGAAGTGCAGGCTTTTAAAGCGTAAAAAAAAAAAAGAGATAAAAGTGCTTAGTCCGCCCAAATGTAAATCAAGATGTGCTCACAGTAGCGGTTCAGCCGCACCAGGGCCCATGACTTTTAAGGGCACATCGTAGACAAGCCCTGGGTCCTCAATAGTGTTCCAGCAGTTAAATAAGGTCCTGTATTCATCCAGCCCCTCAAGACCTACATTTTGAGTGGCGTCGCTCTATGCCCTGCGGGAGGGGAACCTCCAATTGGTAAAGATTGGTAAGGCCCAACTTCCACCATCGGTTGCCTGGGTGGTCCCCCTCCACCGCCGGGTAAGTCCTTGCATGCCCCATTCCACAGATGAGGCCTGGGGGAGAGAGGGGGTTCATATATTTGCACTGTGGACCATAAATCTTGTTCCACCCAAGTCCTCGTGAAATGAGTTAAGCAAATACTTATTATGCAGTGTTCATTCAAGATGCTAAACCAGCTAACAATCAAGAGAAGAAATACAAACTCATTTCATAATGGATGAAGTGTGTAACCAGCATTTAGCTCTACAGTTCTACAGATAATCCAACAGTTGGGGCAATGTACATTTTCCCACTATTATATTACTAAAACTACTTTAGATTTTTGCACTACATAAGAAAAAAGGCAACTTTCTACAATCACTGTTCTTTATTTAAACGTGTTAAGCACACTGCCTGGTTAACGTGTGTTTCAGAGAATCGCTTAGAAATATGGTTTAAGGCAGCAAGAAAAAAGCAACAAAAATAAATGAAAATATTTAGCAAGATCTTGCTAATTTCATGGCAAATATTACAAATTACCGTATTCGCAGTGGGGGTTTTTTTTTTGTCATACACTAAGCCGTTCTATCACCCTAGACATTTACAGTAGTAACAATAAAATCTTTACATCTGGCTTCTAGGCCATTAAAATAACCATTATTTGGTGCCGTTAACTTAGATGCAGTAGCTGGCATGTCTCTGCTAATGACCCAAGATTCCACTTTAGCCAATTTGACGCTTCCCACCAAAGCTTCACTTGAAGTTTACATGATGAAATACATAGTGATCATTTCCACAAACCTTACCTGGGTTACAAGCGGCTCCAGAAGGCTCTCCACCGTTAGAGTCCGGATTTCTAAACTTTTTGGGTCCCACTTCAGAATGATTGGTGAAGTTGCGGAAGTCATGTTTCTGGAATAATCAATCAGTTATATGATTAGTAGAGCCTGTAAGTTGAACGTGCAGACAATATATGGATCAGAGTAATAAGCTAGTTACATAATTAAATAACGCAAATATTAAAGGAGCAATCCCTGCAATATCCTACATGTGTATTTTTTTTCTTCTTCCAATAAATCAGTTTTGTAGTATTAAATAATACTTACTGCATTTTTTTTAAATGAAACTCATTGCCATTGTTAATGAGTTGTAATATACTGATCACCTTTTGATTTCTATAGCAGGTTTTAGCACACCTCCCCAGCAGTGCAAGACCTTTGTAACACTTTCCTGTTTGTAATAATTTGTTGCCAATATTTCCAGCAGTTTGAGCTGCAAGCTATAACAATAGATAATGTTACCTTAGTAATACAAGAATACATTGTAGCTGCTGAGTTACATGGACTAAAGGATTGATTGAAACTCAAAGCTGCTGACCAAGCAATATCCTACATGTGTGTTTGTTTTAAATACATTAGCTCTGTATGATGAGAAAATACTTGTACCATTCTTTAAAAAACAACAACTCTGAATTACATTATTATGTATTATAACGTAACAAGCATTTTTTGGTTCCCATAGCAACCATTTACAAAGTCCCATTCCCTTCCTTTTCTGAAACTGGCTGTGGCACACCCCTTTTTGAGCCCTGCCTTCTCTCTGGCACTGCACCAATTGTATCTAGAGACTGCTTGGTCACATGATCTTTTGCATAGAACTTTGCATCTTTGCTCCTTTTCTGCTGCACTGACAGCGATTTAATGAACCCCGAGCCGAATCTTCGCCAATCGATCACAGGAGAACGAATCGATCGGCAACTTAGCTAATTACTTATCATTGTGTGGATGGTATTGATGCACATATTAAAGTGAAAATAAATAAATAAAATGTCAGCTTCGACTGCTGCTTGAAAGGCAGCCATTTAGTGAACCCTGGAAAGCAGGATTTTGGTGATCAATCATGGTAGAACGAAATCGATCATCAACGTACTGTAGGTAATTAGTTCTCAATAAAGGTAATAAAAGGCTGCATATATTAAACAAGCAAAAACAACGTTTGTTTTTTATGTACCTCTAAGGTATCTTATAGCTTGTGGAAAAATGGAATGAAATTATGCGCAGCCAATTGTGATTATAAGTGATTAAATATTAAATATAAACGTGATATATTAGTGTATATATCCTTCAACCGAGATGTAAAGTAAACAATAAATATCAATAAAGTGATATCAAAAACAATTTAAAAAAAACCTTGAGATAATACTCTGAGAGTCTGGTGCTACAGTATTTCAATAAAGATGGCTCAACATCAGGTCGAACGTATATCAGAGAGATATATATCTTATATCATGTGCATGTGTTTCTATTCATCACATTTCTTGTTAAGTTTACTATTTTTTTAGAACACTGTGATGCATCTTATTACTGGGCTCAATGTCTTAGGAAACAGTTTAACGTTTAGAAGTGAAAAAACTGTGATATTGCACATTATAAATATTGGCTATTTGCAGTCTTAGCTACTGATGTGTATACTGAGCACTATCAAAATATTTTACAGGTTTCTCTCCAAAATAGGTTCCTATGCGACTATTTCATTAAGCTTGTGGTCTGAGTAACAAACACATCAAGGTCATTATTTACTAATAGGGATGGGGGGTCGGATTTGGTATAAAAATCCTTGAAAGGCATTTGGACCCATCTCTAATTATGGCATATCACAGCTTCGTAAATATGGGTTCAAATGTTGCGGCAATATTAGCAGGTTCTGCCAGCTCAGCAGACTTTAATTTGGTTGACTGAAATCACTAAGCCAGGGGCAGGCGTTGGGCTGAACACTGTGCTCAAAATACAAGACAAATATTAACAATTCTTTTGAATACTGTACCTTCATAACTCATAAATAGGGATGGGCAAAAGTATTCAAGGAACTTTGGAAAATATTTACTAGCCTGCACATATTTGATAGAATATTTACGCATATAAAACTTGCACAAAAGCATGCAATTTCACCAGTTTGGAACATGTGTATGTGTGTGTATATATATATATATATATATATATATATATATATATATATATATATATATATATATATATATATATATATATACAGTATATATATATATATATTGTGGCAAGACGGCCTCACGGCGGGGTCAGTAAGATGCTAGACACGATGGGAAACGCTAAACTATAGTGGTTTATTAGCCACAACCAAAATAAAGTACGGGTTCACTGTCCCTTTAAGAAACTACTTTCTAGAAATTAAAGCCTATTCCCGTTAGGAAAACTAACTCAATTCTTGAGCCCTTACTAACAGGGCAGCCAGCTAATCTGGTTATGCCCAAAACATATGCTACACAAAGGATAACCAATAAGTATAATAATAAAGTCTTATCTGTGTTGCAGCTCCAGTAGCAAACAGGAACACGGTTCCGGGGAGCAGGCTGTGTCCAGCTCGCAGCAATCTTTATCTTTATCCTGGGTTGGGGTCCCAGCTGGTCCCAGCAGCATAGCTCCTCGCAGGACTGGGGGACCAGAGCAACAGCTACGGCTTCCTAGCCGGGAGACGTCTCTCCACCCTCACGTGGAAAAACAAGCTCACCTTGGGTGAGCAACTTCCTGCTTTTTAAAGCACTTGTTTCACTGATGAGTTCAGCCCCTGTTTAATCAGTCTTCAGCTGTGCTTTCTCTGAGGAGATTAACACTCTGTGAACTGGCTGCAGTGTCTCTCCATTCACTGTTCCAGCCTACTGAGTCAGTGACTCTGTCACATATCCCTCTCCCCAGCGAAACATTGTCCTGTGGAGCGGCCCGTGCACCATTCCCGTGCACCAGCATCTTTGTCGAAAATGTCTGATGTCGGCCCTTCCCTCCCCCCTTTTTTTTTCTTGCCTTCCAATTTAGGCATTTTATTTTTGGGGTAATTACCAGGCCATCTAGGCCTGAAAACTGGTACCTCACTATCTCCTTGTGTTGTGCCAGTTTAAGGTTGATGCTCCGCTTTTGTTGTGTCTCTTCTTGCAAAGGTTCCTGAGCATCCTGCTGTCTATTAGCGCTCTCTGCCAGGACTCTACGCCACGTTGTGACCTTGATCTGCAAATCCTGCAAGATGCATCGTACTTTTGTGTTCAGAGTCTCCTTTACCCTCTAGAAGAGCCTTGACCTCGGTCAGCTCATTGTATTCAGTTGCCAGAGACTGTTTGGCCTTCTCTTGTGAAGACAGCAACTCTGTTTTAGCGGTGATGGCTTTTGGACCTTTCTTCATCAGTGTACCTTCAGTGCTAGGTTCCACAATATTTATCTTTAGAACTTCAACTTGGTCGGGATTCTTATTAACCCGAAGTGCACCCCATGGCACCTCTCTTTTACCGTCAGCAGACTCATAGGCTTGGGCCTTTCTGTCTTGACTCTTTAACTTA
Organism: Ascaphus truei; assembly: GCF_040206685.1. NCBI lineage: Eukaryota > Metazoa > Chordata > Amphibia > Anura > Ascaphidae > Ascaphus > Ascaphus truei. The sequence continues at coordinate 527,585,224 of NC_134483.1, forward strand.
CTCTGTTGAGAGAGCCGCTGGACAATCTGTGCGGTCTTTCGCCTCTTATGATCACGGGCACACTTCCATCTCATTCGAGAATGTCTCTTCACAGTGACTGCCCTCATGGCAAGGAATCCACTTTGTGTTCCCTGGGCACTATAGTATGATTGGATTCTTACCGTGCTAGAGCATCGCAATTTGGACTTCGCATTCCGTGCCTTGTGGAAAGTAGACTGCAGTACTGCAACGGAATCACGGTCATGCTTCCTGGTGCATCTCCCTTGCTTTATCTCTACCGCCACCTTTTCCTTGGACTGCTTCAGTGACCCAAACGTCTGTCTTGGGGTTGTAAGATTTTCCCAAAGCTTCATCTGAGAAACCTCCTGCTAGGCAGCAGTAGAGTCCAACGTAGCGTCCCGCTTAGTCTTCAGAGCCTCGAGCTCCTTGCCTAGGTCACACTTTTGTTTCTCCGCCATCTTGCGGCCAGCACGCTCAGACCCCAGCTCCTTCCTCAGGTCTTGAAGCTGTCCTTCTGCCTTTCTTCTTTCACACAGTGCAGCTGCTAGTTCATCTTCTTTAGAGTTGAGTCGCAAATCTACATCTCCTAGCAGAGTCAGAGCAAGGCTTAAATCTGTCTCTGTTTCTTTATTCTGGACATGCAGTTGCTGGTGCTCCTCCTTGTCCAGCTCCAGCTGTAGCCGTGCCCCCTCATTGGCTATCTGGACCAGCTGCTTGTGGATATTGGCCATCTCTGTTTCATGGTGCAATGTCAGGCAGGCCACCTGACGGACACCTCCTCCCTCTTGGCGCGCTGTATCTCGCGCTCAGCCATCTGCATCTGCAACTCTTCCCGGTGCTTGCTCGGGGTTCGCATCAGCGCCTCCTTCATCTTTTGGAGCTCTGCAGTTTTTGTCGCTAGGTTCGCTGCTGCTTCTGTTTTCCAGGCGTCTTTCTCCTTGGTATACTGACTCATTGGAATGGCGCGGTCCCTCTGCTTCTCCAGCTCTTGCTTCAGTCTTTGGACCTTCTCATGTTCCCTCTCACACAGAGTCACCTGGCTTCTAAGCTCTGCCTCCAGCGATGCTCTTGTGGCGCTCAACGTGATCTTCAGCTGCTCCAGGGCGAGGCATTCTTTTTCCAGCATTTTCTCTGCATTCTGCAGTGCAGCCTGTACTTCTAATTTTTCTTGCTCCAATTGCGTCTTCACTTTCTGTGCTTGATGAAGCTTCTCAGTCCCATCACTGACCTGACCAGTCAGGTTTAAAACCTCTTCCTTCAGGTTTATATTCTCCATTTTCACAGTCTCTATATCCCTTAGGACCGTCTCATTGGCTTTCTTCAAAGTACCCAGCTCTGTAGTTAGACCGTGGCCCTCCTGGCGTGAGAGCTCCAGCTCTGTTTTGAGCACGCAAGCTTCTAGGTGAGAAACTTCTAAGTCTTTCATGAAGTTTTGCACATCTCTCTGGGACATCTGATAGCATAGTCTCCAGTCAGGACTTGTTCTCTCTGATTCCATGGTACCAATTGCGGTGTTGACCTTATCCAAACTTGTCGTCAGCTCCTCCAACTCACTCCGTAAGAGACGCTCTGTTTTCTTTAAAGCCTCATACTCTTGTATAGCTGGGAGTATACACCTCTGTACCTCGGCGTTCGCTTCTCGCTCCCTATTCAATTGTTCCTGCAAGACATCATAATCACAGTGGGTAGTTTGGAGTGCAGAAATTAAGGCCTCTTTTTCCTGGATCGAGGATTCAGCTTCCCTTTGCTCCTCCTTTTCCTTTGCCACCATTCCTGTGACAATTCTGCCCATCACTCCGGTCTGCAGCACATCTCGTTGCCTTGCTGACGCCTGTTGCCCTGGTTCATGACAGGCCCAGCATACTGAATCCTTTAGAAAGTCACCTGGTTTCCTTCTAGCCGGCATGGCTCTGAACTCCTGGTCACCGACCCCAAGGTTATGGGGTCCTGCGCTCTGGACACTGGTCACTTTTGCAGCTTTCATCTGCGGGTACATCTCTCTTCTCGGGGCCACATATGCGTCGTTATCATAATCATCATATGGTCTGCAGGGACACTGTTTTGTATGGTTATGTACATTGCAAAACTGACACTTGACGGTGGCCATTTTAAAACCCCGTTTTTTGTGTGTTTTGTTTTTTCCACACCCGACGAGGCAGACTTTGCACAGCACACGTAAGTTGTACGTGTTTTACAATCTTTGAACCTTCTGGGTTCTTGTAAGGGCAACATCTTTGCCAAAATTCATTTTCACTTTCTTTTATACCAAACAGGGCAAATTTTACACACAGCACTTGCTAGCTGCAAATTAACTCGCTTCAGCAAAAAGCATTAGCTGTACACAGTAATTGTTTCATACCCGACGGGGCAAACTTTACACTCAGCACTTGCTAGCTGTAAATTCAACGCTTCAGCAAAATAACGCTTTTTTTTTCCGCTTGAGTTCAGTGTCTCAACAAATCTTCATCTACTGACCCCCAGAGGCGTAGCATCCCACTTCTGACACCACCTGTGGCAAGACGGCCTCACGGCGGGGTCAGTAAGATGCTAGACACGATGGGAAAGGTAAAATTATAGTGGTTTATTAGCCACAACCAAAATAAAGTACGGGTGCACTGTCCCTTTAAGAAACTACTTTCTAGAAATTAAAGCCTATTCCCGTTAGGGAAACTAACTCACTTCTTGAGCCCTTACTAACAGGGCAGCCAGCTAATCTGGTTATGCCCAAAACATATGCTACACAAAGGATAACCAATAAGTATAATAATAAAGTCTTATCTGTGTTGCAGCTCCAGTAGCAAACAGGAACACAGTTCCGGGGAGCAGGCTGTGTCCAGCTCGCAGCAATCTTTATCTTTATCCTGGGTTGGGGTCCCAGCTGGACCCAGCAGCATAGCTCCTCGCAGGACTGGGGGACCAGAGCAACAGCTACGGCTTCCTAGCTGGGAGACGTCTCTCCACCCTCACGTGGAAAAACAAGCTCACCTTGGGTGAGCAACTTCCTGCTTTTTAAAGCACTTGTTTCACTGATGAGTTCAGCCCCTGTTTAATCAGTCGTCAGCTGTGCTTTCTCTGTCTAAGGAGATTAACACTCTGTGAACTGGCTGCAGCTTCTCTCCATTCACTGTTCCAGCCTACTGAGTCAGTGACTCTGTCACAATATATATATATATATATACTATATATATATATATATATATATATATATATATATATATATATATACAGCTCAACCCCGTTATAGCGCAATCCACTATAACGAGGATCCGCTTATAACGCGGTTTGAGCGTGGACCCCGAATTCATTTTTTTTTTGCACACACACTGCACACACTCACTGTAAACACTCACAACACACTGCACACACTCACAGCACACTGCATACATTCACAGCACACTGCAAACACTCACAGCACACTGCACACACTCACAGCACAGTGCACAGCACACTGCATACACTCACAGCACACTGCATAAACTCACAGCACACTGAGCACACAGCACACTCACAGCACACTGCACACACAGCATACACTCACAGCACACTGCATACACTCACAGCACACTGCATACACTCACAGCGCACTGCATACACTCACAGCACACTGCACACACTCACAGCACACTGCATAGTACACTGCATACAATCACAGCACACACTCACAGCACACTGCATACACTCACAGCACACTGCACACACAGCACACACTCCACACACTCACAGCACACTGCACACACACACACACATACACTGACACACTGACACACACACACACAGTCTCACACAGTCAAATACACACACACAGACACACTGTCTCTTTAAGGGAGCTTGCTCTCGCAAGACGGAAGCAGAAGCAGGAAGCAGAGACAGGGAGAAGAGCTGCCAGATGCCGGGTAAGTGCTGCATGCTGTTGTCGCTGCCACACGGGTCTGGGAACGCTGGGAGAGTTCTCAGCTTTCCCCCTCCAGCGGACGCGATACCACCACCCTCCCGAGGACCGCGCTATAACGGAGTTAAGCTATATATATATATTGTGACAAACGCCCCTCTTTTGTAGTGCTGACGTCTGTCTGGGTTCTTCCCGACACAGTCTTCTAGGGTTAATTATACAACAAACAGGATCATGCAAAGTATTATGCTGCTTAACTCAGGCTTCTGCCTGCTTTATTTTCATCCAAGTAAGGTACTGCAGCTTTAACATGTGAAGGTTAGAGGTACTCAGATACTTTCATTCAGCAGTTCACATATTTCAGTGTTACCATATTTCCCACACTGTTATTTCAAGAAATAAAACCAAAATCATATAAGCAAAATCCTATCCCTTTCAGGGATCTAACTACACATCAGAATCAGTCTCTCTAACAGCTGCTGGCCAACTAAACTGGTTCCCCAGCTTAAAACAATGCTCTCTCATTTACGGTCACAAGATACAGTACAGTCTTTTAACAACAGCAGTAACCATTTGTTTTGTCTTATCTGTTTGTGGAGTCCAGGCAAATCCTCTGGTACTGTGATACGTGGAGGGGCCGTCAACCCCGATACTGGATGCAGGGGAGCAGCGACACCCCCAGCCCCCAGGCTCCAAGGAGAGAGAGTGAAATGCAAAACCTCTCTGCTCTAAGTACCTGTGCATGTGATTAGAAGAGCAGGTGAGGGAGAACTAGAGCCATTGTAATCTGTGGTCTGGATTTTCCATCCAGCTGCCTGAGTTAATGGGAAGCTGTGGAACGGATCATTAACTATTCCTGCACTTTCTGCTCTAAAACGGGGCAGAAAGCTGCCTAACATCTTTGGACTATGTCACATATCCCCCTCCCCAGCTCACACCTACTGGGGTGAGCGGCCATGGACCTCACTGGGGTGAGCGTCCTACCTGAAATACTTGAGCTAACTCCTCAGTACAATATTAAACATTCACATGACACGAATATGAACTTTTTCCACGGCAATTATGGACAATAGGTTTCATCATAAGAGACTATACTTGGCAAACATATTTTTTTTTTTTTTTCTCTATTAGGGAACTATTTTGAAAAATAAATGTCTAGCACACATTCTTACAACCCAGGATCTGCTAAATATATTCACAAAACCAGACAATTTCTATTACCTCCCTGTGTTTTTCTATTCTAGAATATGAACCTCATTATAAATTTACCAACCGAAAAGGGCATTTTTTTTTTATTTTTTTTTTCATATTGTAAGCAACCAATATTTTTTTTTTTCCTTATACTACAGCCTTGTAATCTTAAGGGCCATCAACCCTGTATATTAATTTGTAGTTTAGCTACATTTTCAACACAGAGAACCAATATAACATTGTAATATTGACAAAATGCTTATTTGCATAGTTAAGTGTCCGTGACATAGTCCACACGTGTAATAAAAAAAATAAATCGGTCAGTTCCCCCAAACATATTTTTTTTTTTTTTTGACTTCCAGTCCTTTGACTTTATTTCATAGCCCGCTGCAACCTGCAAATGACTGGACTGTTTCTTTAGCTTCTGATGAGACCCTTGGACCGGATTCTCCTTGGTTCCACAGTGTGGTCCAGATTGGTGAGATATGGAACTATTCAGGCGCCGTGTTAACCTTCGTTGTTTTTTCTTTTCAATCTTTGATTTCCCTTTTGTGGCCATTACCAGGCCTTTGGGTTTTGGAGACCTAGTTGCCTCTGTACAAACGTAGTCCATATTAACCACGTCATCAGGATCTGTCAACAAGTTTGTGTTTTCAGGAACTGCCACCCACTTGGCTAAAACATCTTCTGTGGTGTCCTGGGTGTGTCCACTAGTTTGATAATCTTCTGGACAACGTAAATGAAATTGAGGATCTGGATTTTTGAATCCCAGATCAGGGAGAATATTCTCAGGAGGGTGCCTATCTGTTTCTGGAATAACAGCAGCACAATCAAAGTCAATTCTTTCTCCTTCCTCTTTGTCATCAGTGAGGGCATTGAGTTTACGTTCCCTGGTCTCCTTTTGTGACCGTGTCTCTTTTAGCCTTGGAATCTCTTTCTCCAACTTCATCTTTATAGCAAATCGTAATATTGCAACAGCATTGAAGATACACGTATAGGAACGTACAGCTTGCTTGGTTAGGAGGTAGGATTGATAGCCCGACTGAACCACTTTAGCCGCTTCTCCCATGTCCGTCATCTGTTTCAGAGCGAGGTTTAACTCTGTTTCATTTTCTCTATTCTTGACCTGCAGCTGCAGGTGCTCCTTCTGGGTCTTGTCCAGCTCCAGCTGCAGCCGGGCCCCCTCATTTGCCGTGTGGTCCAGCTGCTTGTAGATATCGGCCATCTCGCTTTCATAGCGCAATGTCAGGCAGACCACCTGACGGACGGAGATCTCCTCTCTCTTGGCGCACTGTATCTCGCGCTCAGCCATCTGCTTCTGCAGCTCTTCAACCTGATCGTGCCAGACCTCCCTCAGGGTCTTCACCTCTATCTGGTGCTTGCCCCATCAGCGCCTCCATTTTTTGGAGCTCTGCAGTTTGTGTCGCCTGGATCGCCGCTGATTCTGTATTCTGCAGTGCTTCCTGCATTTCTAACTTTTCCTGGATCAATTGCTTCTCCACTTTTTCTGCTTGGTGAAGCTTCTCATCACCTTCACTGATCTGGTCAGTCAAGTCTGAATTTTCCTGTGTCAGACTTACATTCTCTCTTTTTACAGTCTCTAAATTACTCAGGGTATTCTCATAGGTTTCCTTCAATGTACACAGCTCTGTGCTGCGAGCGTAGACCTCATGGCGTGAGAGTTCCAGCTCTGCTTTAAGCGCGCTAGCCTCTTGCCGAGAAACCCCTAACTCTGTGATGAAGTTTTGCACATCTTTCTGGGACATCTCATAGCATAGTTTCCAGTCAGTTCTTGTTTTCTTTGATTCGCTTGGCTCTCTGCCTATGATGGTAGCAGTAGCCTTTGTCATCTCTAGGCGTGTCGTCATTCCTGGGACGATTGCGCCAGGCCCTATGGGCTGTTGCTCATCTCGGCGCCTTTCTGACGCATGTCCTGACAGTGCAGGTTCAAGTGGCTCGTTCACTTCCCCTGTGACTTGAGGAACAGTTTTCTTTCTTTTTGCTTTATTAGCTCCAGAGATATCAGTGGTACTGGGCACACACTCACTGTTATCAGCTTCCACATCTTGCTTGCACTCACAGGGCGTTGATTGCTTTTGCAGCTGTTTGTCTTTGAAAATTTTGGGGCACACATCTTCCATGTGACCTACTTCACGACAGGCCCCGCATACTAAATTCATCTGCGGGTACGGCTCTCCTCCAGGGTCGTGATCATAGTATGGCCTGAAGGGACACTGTTTTGTATGGTTACGTACATTACACAACAAACATTTCACGTCGGCCATTTTAGAAACCCGGCAGGGACAATTTGCTAGCTGCAATTTCACTCACTTCAGCAACTTGCATACAGCACTTGCTAGCTGCAAATTCACTCACTTCAGCAAAAGGCATTAGCTTTACAAACAGCACTTGCTAGATGCAAATTTTTTATTTTTTTTTCTCAGCAAAACATTTTGGTTTTCTGTTTGGGTTCTTCCCGACACAGTCTTCTAGGGTTAATTATACAACAAACAGGATCATGCAAAGTATTATGCTGCTTAACTCAGGCTTCTGCCTGCTTTATTTTCATCCAAGTAAGGTACTGCAGCTTTAACATGTGAAGGTTAGTGGTACTCAGATACTTTCATTCAGCAGTTCACATATTTCAGTGTTACCATATTTCCCACACTGTTATTTCAAGAAATAAAACCAAAATCATATAAGCAAAATCCTATCCCTTTCAGGGATCTAACTACACATCAGAATCAGTCTCTCTAACAGCTGCTGGCCAACTAAACTGGTTCCCCAGCTTAAAACAATGCTCTCTCATTTAGGGTCACAAGATACAGTACAGTCTTTTAGCAACAGCAGTAACCATTTGTTTTGTCTTATCTGTTTGTGGAGTCCAGGCAAATCCTCTGGTACTGTGATACGTGGAGGGGCCGTCAACCCCGATACTGGATGCAGGGGAGCAGCGACACCCCCAGCCCCCAGGCTCCAAGGAGAGAGAGTGAAATGCAAAACCTCTCTGCTCTAAGTACCTGTGCATGTGATTAGAAGAGCAGGTGAGGGAGAACTAGAGCCATTGTAATCTGTGGTCTGGATTTTCCATCCAGCTGCCTGAGTTAATGGGAAGCTGTGGAACGGATCATTTTTAGCTATTCCTGCACTTTCTGCTCTAAAATGGGGCAGAAAGCTGCCTAACATCTTTGGACTATGTCACAATATATATATATATATATATATATATATATATATATATATATATATATATATATATATATATATATATATATATATATATATATATAAAAGAAAAGAAAAAAGTGCCCATTCCTAGTGCATTAGGCCACGGGCATGGTCAGCGCTTAGACAGTGCTGAGCCGCACTCACGCTCGGCAGTGAGCCCCTGCAGCCGCAATGAGAGCGGCTTTAGCAGGGGCTCACGCACGCTTCCGTAAGCTTGTGGAAGCGTAGCCGACATTAATTTTCTAGTTTGAGCGCTCACGGGAGCGCAGGGCCGGTCACGTGAGCGGTTCGCCCAAGAGGGCGAACCAGCTCTGTGACGTCGCTGGCCCGCCGCCCGACATGCCACCCGGACGGCGCGCGAACTAAGGCCAGGGAAAGCACCCGCTTTCCCTCAGCTCGCCTCCGCACGGCTGGAGTCACCATGGACTCAGCCTTACTGTGCAAAAATAGATGTAATATTCCAAAAGCTCAAAAGTTGAACTCACAAACAAAGAAGGTAAAAAAGCATTTTATGAGATTAATACTCATGCTCCAAATGATTAACGAGATTCCTCTGATCCACTGCTCTGCAAAGTCCGATCTGACCCTCGTATAACAAAAGTGCGCCGTGTCCCCCGCAGCTCTGCCAGAGGGGAGGAGGAGGGGAAAGAGTGCTGAGGGAGCGCTTTAAGAGCCTGCAGGACATGCTGAGTGCACCCTCCACCCCAGCGCCATACTGACATACACACACAGTGATACACATAGTGATGCACACACTGACTGACGTGCACACATACACACCGACTGACGTGCGCACACACACGAGGAGTTCAGTTACTTTAAATATAGAAGTGCAAATAGCTCAAACACGTGTTCTAAGTCAAACTTCTTTGCGTTTTGGTACTGAAAATGTGTTTTGATTTTTAATTAAAAACATCACATCACAAATACAATTTCTGTTGCAAAACAGTGACAAAAGACAAAAGTTTCACTTAAAATGCGCGTGCTCGGCACTCGCACACTTTGTTTTATTCTCACACAGCATAAAATATACTAAAACCAAAGTACTTTGCAATGTATTAAAACCAAAACACATGCCCTGCTTATTATTATTATTATTATTATCTTGCTGGTTAAGGCTAACTGATAATGTTATTAATGCTACGGTTTGTGGGCAAGGCAGCTGCTTTCTTTCTTAGTAGGTAATATAGCTCGAGCTCAGAGCCAGTGTTGGACACGGTGCACCGTATTTAATGCACTAGTACCTTTTGCGCCCATTAAAATAAAAAAACAAACAACCTCTGATTAATTGGAATCCTGAATTGTATTTTTTGTTGGTTAAGCATAACATTTTAATTACTGTGCAACAACCTCACAGAACTTTGAGACCTCTAAAGGCAAGGTGAAGCAAACTTGCTGCATAAGCCAGAGAGCAATTATTTCTGTGAGAGGCTCTGTACACTTGTAGGGAACATGTTGGAAAGGATGAACTTGTCGCCGCTGATTTTTAGTGATTTTTAGTGATGTACTTGGCATCTCAGTAGGTGTTGTTCTCTGCCTCTCCCTCTGCCTGCATGAAGCACTGCTCCTCCACGAGCAAAGATCCTCTTATTATAGTAACGCTCGGGACACTGAATTTCAGACTTTTAAAGGGTGAAGATGAGGTGAAAATGATCACTCTGACCAAGTGTGAGCCATGAAGTCCTCATGAAGGGAAGAAGGTAAGAGGTGCTGACTTTAGCTATCAGTGTGTCAAGGCCGAACAGAAATCATATTCCCTGATCTTCTGACTGTGCCTCCATCATACTGTATCTAAGAAACGAGTATAGAAAGGTCATTATCATTATCTAATCTGCAATAGACCTACTGTAGCGTATGTTTTGCTGCTAAGCAAAGGAAATGATAGATGGAACAAATAATATACTGTTTTTTGCTTAATGGCTCTTTGACTATTCTTACCGACACTCATTATATTACAACGAGGCACACACTGGATGGTGGGTACTATGTGCATTTGCGAACTGCATGATCCAATTCACAAATTCTATCATTTAATGTGTATGACAAAATGCCATCTGAGTATATAATTAATTAAGGTTTATATTCCAGCCTTCTAGCCATCAACAACCAAGTAATATCACTAAGGAGGATATTACTCTGACAAATCCCACTGACATTGCAAATGCATTGTATTGTATTGTATGTCTTTATTTATATAGCGCCATAAATGTACATAGCGCTTCACAGTAGTAATACATATCATATAAATAACAAATGATATAAATAACAGGTCATGGGAATAAGTGCTTCAGACATAAAAGTAACATTAAGGAACAGGACTCCCTGCTCCGAGGAGCTTACAATCTAAGGCGGGAGAGAGCTTTAGATACAAAGGGGGTAGAAAGAAGACATCCTTGAGAAGAACGCAAGAGTCGGGATGGTGCAAAGCGAGAAATTAGGGCTGAGATGTAAGGAGGGGCAGAAGAATGTAAAGCTTTAAAAGTGAGGAGGAGAATTGAGTGTGAGATACGGGATTTGATCGGAAGCCAGGATAGGGATTTCAGAAGGGGAGATGCGGAGACAGATTTAGGAAAGAGTATAGTGATTCTGTCAGCAGCGTTTAGGATAGATTGTAGGGGAGACAGGTGGGAGGCAGGAAGGCCGGACAGCAGGAGGTTGCAGTAATCGAGACGTTAGAGAATGAGGGCCTGAGTCAGAGTTTTAGCAGTCAAGTAACAGAGAAAAGGGCGTATCTTTGTGATATTGCGGAGGAAAAAGCGACAAGTTTTAGAAACGTTTTGAATATGAGAGGAGAATGAGAGAGAGGAATCAAGTGTAACCCCTAGGCAGCGTGCTTGGGCTACTGGGTGAATGATCGTATTTCCAATAGTAATGTGGAAGGAAGTATTAGGGCCAGGTTTGGTAGAAAGTATAAGGAGCTCTGTTTTTGCCATGTTAAGTTTCAGTCGGCGGATGGCCATCCAGGATGATATTCCAGAGAGGCATTCAGAAACTTTGTTCTGTATAGCAGGTGTAAGGTCAGGGGTTGAAAGGTAAATTTGTGTGTCGTCAGCATAGAGGTGATATTTAAACCCAAAATATGTGATTAGGTCACCTAGAGAGAGTATGTAAAGAGAAAAGAGAAGGGGTCCCAGGACAGAGCCCTGAGGCACCCCCACAGAGAGATAAATAGAGGAGGAGGTGTTAGCAAAAGAGACACTGAAAGTACGATGGGAGAGGTAAGAGGAGATCCAGGATAGAGCTTTATTCCGAATACCAAGAGTATGGAGAATGTGAAGTAGAAGAGGGTGGTCCACGGTGTCGAATGCTGCAGAGAGGTCGCGTAATATGAGCAGAGTGTAATGACCTCTGTCTTTGGCAGCATGGAGGTCATCAGTTACTTTAGTGAGGGCTGTTTCAGTAGAGTGAGCAGTGCGGAAGCCAGATTGTAGAGGGTCTAGAAGAGAATAGGTGTTGAAAAAGTGTAGCAATCGAGAGAATACAAGACGTTCAAGGAGTTTGGAGGCAAAAGGCAGGAGGGAGACAGGTTGATAGTTAGAAGGACAGGTAGGGTCAAGCTTGCTGTTTTTGAGTAATGGTATAACGTTGCATCCTTGAAGGAGGATGGAAAGGTACCAGAGTAGAGGGAAGAGTTAAAGATCTGTGTGAGCATAGGGATTATAGAAGGAGCAAGAGGTTTTAGGAGATGGGAGGGAATAGGATCAAGAGGGCAAGTGGTAGAGGGAGAAGAGGAGATCAGCAGTGACACACCCTCCTCCGAGATAGCGGAAAAAGAGTCAAGAAAGGCAGGGGCAGAGTTGGGAAGCAGTGTGGGATGGGAGGAGGCAACAGATGGGATGTTCTGACGTATGGATTCCACCTTTTCCTTTAAAAAGTCAGCAAAGTCCTGAGGTGAGATGGAGGAAGAAGAGGAGGCAGTCGAGGGTGGTCTGAGTAGAGAGTCAAAGACAGAAAAGAGTCGGCGTGGGTTAGACTTGTGTGTGTTGATTAGTGATGAAATGTAGGTTTGTTTAGCCTGAGAGAGGGCAGAGTTGAAACAGGACAGCATAAATTTGTAGTGAATGAAGTCTGCGAGTGTATGAGATTTCCTCCAGAGCCGTTCAGAGGAACGAGTGGAGGAACGCAGCATGCGTGTGTGGGAGTTTAGCCACGGTCTGGGGTTAGAAGGGCGAGGACGGCAGAGAGAAAGCGGGGCATGAAGATCAAGAGAGGAAGATAAGGCAGAGTTGTAGTTCCTGACCAGGTTGTCAGGGTCTGAAGCAGAACTGAGAGAGGAGAGGGAGGAGCGTAAAGTGGAATCAAGAGCTGGTAGGTTAATAGAGCAGGTTTCTGCAAAAACGAGGGCGAGATGGAGATGGAGATGGAGAGAAGCGAGAGAGAAAAAATGAGATGAGGTGATGGTCAGAGAGAGGAAAAGGGGAAATGGAAAAATCGGAGAGAGAGAAGTTTTTAGTGAAAACCAGGTCTAGGTAGTGTCCATCCTTGTGGGTGCTGGCTTCAGTCCACTGTTGAAGGCCAAAAGAAGAGGTTAGAGAGAGAAAGTGGGAAGCCCAAAGGAGAGAGGGGTCATCAATGTGGCAGTTGAAGTCCCCAAGGAGAAGAACAGGGGAGTCTGAGGAGAGAAAGAAAGAGAGCCAGGATTCAAAGTGAGAGAGAAAGGCAGAAGGGGATGAGTAGAGGAAGGTGGGCGATAGATGACCGCCACATGAACAGGGAGAGGAGAGAAGATCTGGACTGTGTGAACCTCAAAGGAGGGAAAAGCAAGAGAGGGAGGAATAGGAATGGTTCGGTAGCAGCAGAGAGAGGAGAGCAGGAGCCCCACGCTCCACCCCTGCCATCAGGGCACGGAGTGTGGGAGAAGGAAAGGCCACCATAAGAGAGGGCAGCTTCCAGAGCAGAGTCAGACTGAGTGAGCCAGGTCTCAGTTATACAAATAGGAGCAGAGAGTGAGAGAGAAAGAAGTCATGAACAGAGAGGCACTTGTTGGAGAGGGAGAGAGCATTCCAAAGGGCACAGGAGAAAGGGAGAGAGGAGGGAGGATGGCAGGGGATGGGTATTAGGTTGGAGGGGTTTACACCAGAAGGAGTAGAAGTTGCATGTGGAAGACGAGGACGAGAGCAAGTAGAAATAAGGCAGGGACCAGGATTGGGAAAAATATCCCCAAAAGCGAGGAGGAGAAGCATGGATAGAAAGAGAATGTGTGAGGATGATTTGTAGGGGTGTGTTTTAGTGAAGGGGGTATAGCTGTGGCTTGTCATAGGGCGCAGGTAAGAAAGGAGTTCATGTGAACTGAGAAGTGGTGAAGGAAGGAGAGATGTGCAGTCTGGGATAGATGATATCCTCCTTTCCAGCGTAGTTCAAATGCAGGAATCAGAAGCAGATGGTGTTGTCCACTTTCCACTTCTTTTTGAACTTCCTTTTTAAACCTCCTCACTACTTTAAACATTTCTACTTAAAAGCATTTCTGCTTAGGAGCATTGGCTGCATTCAATGATTACTTTGTGGGGTGTGCTACTAACTTTATTAGTGAAACGCAACCCAAACCACAAACATGAAGCTCATTCTGGGAGTACCCCTATAACCCCACCCTCTCCCTAACCCCACCCTCTCCCAACATTGTTCAGAATTTTCAATTTGTCCCAGTATCTGAAGCGATTACACAAGTGCTCCTCAAATTAAAACTAAGCATCCAATGTGGACCTGACTTACTGCAATCTAAGTTCCTAATACTTGGTGCCCCAGCCATTGCCAAACCATTTACTTCCATAGTCAACTCTATTCTGTCTGCAGGCCATATCCCTAAGACCTGGAAAACTGCCAGTTGTCCCAATCTTCAAAAGTGGGGACAAAAACACTGTCTCAAACTACAGGCAAATCTCTCTTCTCCCAATACTATCCAAAGTCATGGAAAAATGTGTTCACTCACAATAAAGCGATTACTATACCAAGACAAATTTCCCTAGCCAATTCCAATCTGGCTTTCACCCAAACACTCCACCGTAACTACCCTGCTAAAAGGTTGCAATGAGATCCAGCGTGGAATGGAACTGGGACAACTCACTGGAGCAATATTCTGAGATTTTGCAAAGGCTTTTGATACTGTTGATCATGTTAACTTGCTTAACAAACTCCAGTGCTCTGGAATAGGTAAGCATGCTTTAAACTGGTTTCATTCCTACCTATTAGGTAGATCCCAACATGTGTTCATCTCAGGCTCTAACTCCAACCCCTTGGATATCACCTGTGGTGTCCCTCAATGCTCTGTTCTGAGGTCCCGACTCTTCTAAGTGTTCATCAATAATCTTCCAACAGCTTGTAAGGGAGCTTCAATACACATGTATGCAGATGACACAATCCTATATGCACACATCCATAGCCTCTTCGGACTTGAACACATACTTCAATCTGACTTTTTGAGACTTGAAAATTGGATTCCCCAAAACAAACTGTTTTAAAAAAACTGACAAGACTGTAACAATGGTATTTGGGATCAAGGCTAAATTTTGAAATCTTCCAATGACTGAGCTCAAGATCAAAACCAACGCTAGCACCACCTAACTCCTGTTACTAGTTTTAAATACTTGGGCACATGGTTTGACTCCCATTTAACATTTGGGATGCACATTGATACCCTGACATCCAAAACCTACTGTATGCCAAACTATGTGTAATTTATAGGAACAAATCCTCCCTAAGTCTGCTGGTCAGAAAGCGTACCGCACAGCAGATGCTAATGTCAATTATCGACTATGGGGACAGTATTGTGGGAAAGTGCACGGGCCTCTTTAAGTGCGGGGCTCGGTAATGGGGCACCGATGGAACCACCAACAAGCTGGCCCTGCCGCAGTCTTTGCTTTGCAGAAATGTACACACCTTCCGGATTGTGCACAACTTTAAAGTAGCAAAACATTAAAAATCTTACTGCATGTGTTTTTTTAAATAATACTTACTGAATTTTTGTTTCATTCCACTCATTATGCCCTTTTTAATGCGTTTTAATGTATTGCTATAGCAACCATTTTCAAAGGCACAGCGCTTCCTCTTCTGACATAGGTGGCCATAGTGTAAACCGAGAACACGGATCGATTGGCAGCTTAGGTAACTACATTTCCTTAAAGCTAAGCAACTGCTGCAACTATTAAAACAAAATAGGAAAACAACTGTATTGCCACTTTTTAAGTGCGTTGCTCTGATATTGTAGACACAATGCCGAGATCACTGAACTTCAGCACACGTACGATGCAGAGACAAACATATGCATCAACACCATTAAGAAGACCACATGGGCGTATTGAAAGAGCAATGTTTCTATGACCTATCAGCACAATACAGTTGAAGATAATGCACGTTTATACAGATATGCCATTAGGCTCAGTACTGTTAAGTGCTCATTGAAAAATCCTGAAAACTATTGGACAAAATGCAATATATTACTTAGAAGAAAAGCAGCATGAATGCTGGGGAGCACAATCCGCCCTTCACTCTTAATCTACCGCCCATCAGCCAGAAGGCCAAGCAGTGGAAGGGGAAGGTATTTACGCCATGGAGGGGGTAGAAGGGCAGGTCACGGAAGGCAAAAATGTACAATATGTAATCTTAAAAGGATTTTGATCATGAACACACCCACTTTGTTTTTTTACATGATTATTACATTTCTTGAGGGACTGCTGATCGGTCACTGACCCCGTGCTACTGGCTATATTATTATTTTGTTTCCACTTTTCTCTATGCAGGGGAAGACATACAGAGGACACAGTATAGAATTGGTAGTGTAGGACCTGCTGACTGGGTCTGCGTTGACGTGGTTGGAGGCTTAACATGGTTTGGCCAAAAGATTAAACTAAATGTTCCATACTTATGAGATTAAAACACACACTGTTTATAAATGAACTCAACAATGTGTCATATTGGATGTGCATTAGGGGATACTTTGTTTGCTGCTGCAGTAGTTATTTGTAGCATGGCTGCTTTATACGTAAGTAAGATGGTAACCTACTCCTGATCTCATTTGTATCTGGCATTAGTCGCTTGCTGGGTCTACTTGTCTGCACTGTAGGATACTGTCTGATATATGTATGTAGTATATCAATCTTTTAACAATTGCTTGTGAATACAGTATATATATATTTTTCATGTAAAACAAGAGGGGGCTGACAGAACTGTGCTGATATAGAGTTAAGTACAAGTAAAGATTCTTTATCGATCAGGTGCACGGGAATAGAGAACTTTCCCTTAAGTCCAAAATAATCAAAGAAAAACAATGCATTCCCAGCACTCCTGAGATGGAAAAACCACAAGAAATGATCACATCACACAGTCAGAAAGTAAAAAATGATATATAATCATTGATGGAGAGTTCCTATCAGACGATGAACAAAGTCACAGAGAATAAAAATTCCTCAGAGCTTCACCTATAAGGTGTATTAGGATACTAATGAAAAGGACAGTTCTATAGAGGACTGTGAATACAGTATATGCAGTGAGATATAGGGAAATAAAGTGTATATACTGTACAATGAGGTGTAAGATCTGGATACTATACACCAATAATGGACAAAACAATGCAGAAATCTGTCATGAATAGTCTAAAAGGATATGGTACTTATCATTAAGTAGCAGAAACCCAAAAAACAAAAAAAGTTCCTTTATACAATATATATATATATATATATATATATATATATATATATATATATATATATATATATATATATACATGTGAATGTGCTCACAAGTGATATTCTTTATTGGATATATATATATTCAATATATATCCAATAAAGAATATCACTTGTGAGCACATTCACATGTATATATATATACATATTGTATAAAGGAATTATTTTTTGTTTTTTGGGTTTCTGCTACACATATATATATATATATATATATATATATATATATATATATATATATATATATATATATATTGTGAGCACATTCACATGTCTTAGACAGGTCTTCAACTCTGCTTTTCCACCATTATCACCTAGCATACAGTGCTCCTCACTGGCGTGGTCTAACTGTGTGGCTGATACTCACTTAGCGGATACCATAGAGGTTGTGTATGAGCTCCTGAGTCTCCGCGTGGTTCAGATTGAACTTATTCACATTGGCCTGTATGGACTCTTGAATCATTTGTATCCGGAGGAACATCTTTGCCGGGTCCTCAAGGGACAAGGTTCCGCTTCCGGTTTACATGGAGAAGCGACGCAGGAGAACGCTGGGATCTCGTGGCGTGCAGAGAGGACCGCGTTTTTGGCAATTGAGATCTAATCTCATACACGCTCATTTTAATACTATCTTTGTGAGTGGGCATTTGTATGAGTTCATGTTCCTTAAAATACATATTATTTATACATTAATACACTAGGTGTGCGCCTGTTTGTTTTCTTCTCTTTACATATATATATATATATACATATATACACACATACATACACAGTATATATATATATATTTAATATATGCAGCTCTTGATTACTTTATTGAAAACCAACTACCTACAGTAAGCTGCCAATCGATTTGTTCTCCCATGATCAATCAAAGATCCTGCTTCCCAGAGTTCGCTAAATAGCTGCCTTTCAGTTTCAATCAATCCTTCATTCAGTGTAACTCAGCATCTACAATGTATTCATACAGTATATTACTAAGGTTACATTATTTATTATTACAGTTTACAGCTCAAACTGCTGGGAATTTTGGCAACAAATAGGAAAGTGTTACAAAGATCTTGCACTGCTGGGGAGGTGGGCTAAAACATGCTATTTAAATCAAAGGATGCTCAGTTTTATCAAAACTCATAAAAACATGGCATTAAGAGTTGAATAAAAAAAGTAGTAGAAATAATAATACAACAGATCTGATTTATTTAAAAACCCCATGTAGGATATTGCATGAATAGCTCATTTAATGGACCAACGTGAGTTTTATTTTCATTTTTTTCATAGATGAGATAATACTGTAGTGTAGTGCACAGAGCTATCAAAACCTCACGTCTCTGGCTTAAGTGTTCTTTGTTCTGTGGCATAAATCACATTGACTAATAAGCTGCAACATATGTAAGAAACTTCAAATATCAAGTGGTACACGAGATATAGAGACTATGGCAACTGTAAAAGCTCTGGGCAGCACAACATCATCTCAGCTGTGAAGAATTTTCATGTTTGCTCCCTAAAAGGTATCACAACAACAACAACAACAACAACAACAAAAATGGACATTTTTTTCCAGAAATAATATGGCAACTAGAACTTAAAATTAAATTGGAAAGACGTATACATACAAAAAATCATGGAAAAAGAAAGAATATGTTGCTATTTTCTGTAGACAGACATATATAGCGATAAAGAGTATCACAATGCACCATGCCCGTTTCAGGGTGTCAAATTTCTTATGGCTGTACTTACAAGTCACATGAAAAACTCCTACCCAAAAAAGTTGAACCTTTCAAATGAACTGAATCTGCCAAAAATGATGAGCAGATGCTTCTTAAAAATTCTGCCACAGTCGTGTCACAAATAAATCATTTTTACACAGGAGAAAGTTTGTCATTTGTCATAGCCAACTTTAAGCCTAAAACAAGCTTTCGGGAAACAAATAGCAAGTGAATTGCTTGGGTACACAGTCACAGTTCTATTCAGCAATATTTTCTCTGCTGCTTCGTGAAGACAATTACATTGTTATTTATAAACCCCCAATATATCCTAGCGAGGAGCAGAAAGTTGCATAAAAAAATACTGAAATAATAACAGTGTATTAAAGAAAAAAAAGGCAGGCTCTGCTTTAGAAATAATTCATGAACACAAGACACACTACATTAACATTTTGGTTCACTGTCACAAGACTGAAAGTCTACAAATAACAAATGGTAGTTTATAAGTGAATTAGTAGGATGGGACAATCACAGCTACAACTCCACCATGTTTTCCAAGTGGTAACAGGACTAGTGAACCTTCATTTGCATGTGAAACTGGGGATTTGTTTTCAAACACGTGTTGTGATATTACTGGTGCAATCCAGATCAAAAGTACTGTAGCACCCAGCATTTTCTTGGGGAGCCATGTTAGGTGTCCAATCTCTCTATCAATACAATCTGTTAATGGTGCAATCCCACAGATTCGTCCAGAAACCAACCTTTTGTAAAGAATGAAACAGTGTAATTGGCTTCCCTAAACAAATGGAACTGTGCCAATAGCTTTGCTGCTTTAACAGGGACTTGTTTGCCAATTAAATGCATCTTTTATTCTAACCTCATCCTGTCCTTATATGGAGCCAATAAAGATAAGAGGGCGCTCTGACTGAGTAAGCACAAGTGATATCAGACAGAAGAGAGTAACCAGACGAAATCAAACCCCTCCCAAGTCTCAGCTCACTATGGCTCAGATCCATATTAACTTTAGCACACCTTTACTTCCGTTCATAGTGATAGTAAAGGTGTGAGCTTCGCACTCTTTTGTGGATCTGGGCCTCAGTTTAGATAATACATTAAAACAATAATTTATAAATACTTATAGGTGTCATATGTGGGTGCAACATGCATCAATCACCCCGATGTACCACCTTAACCATGTCAATGCCAACCATCCACTTCAGTGAAAGAAACAATTTTCTCTTAAAGGAGGCTACGTCTCAAGGATTCCTCTGTGTAAAACAAAGGCTACAATGCAAAACACAAGCTCAGATAAATGTTAATGCACAGTAGTCAAGATATGAATACAATCTTGTTGTACAAATAACATTGTGTTGCTTATTCCAAATGTATCAAAGAGCCTTTTTGTCTTGTCTGTCTTCACTGGCAAACTCATTTGTGTCAACAGGAGAAGCTAGGAACGAGTTAAGCAACAGGTAGCATTGGGACCTGCTGTATCAAATTCTACATTGTGTCATTTGTTTTCCCTTTTTGAAGTGTCTCAAACCTCCACCAAATTAGAGCTGACACATTGCAAACCTCCCTG
This sequence comes from Ascaphus truei, assembly GCF_040206685.1. NCBI lineage: Eukaryota > Metazoa > Chordata > Amphibia > Anura > Ascaphidae > Ascaphus > Ascaphus truei. The sequence continues at coordinate 527,605,489 of NC_134483.1, forward strand.
ACTATTGATCTTCAACAAATGCTACCATGTTTATTAACAAGCAAAATATGTATTTCTTTGAAAGAACTACTGTGTGTCTGTGACTAAGTTTTATGTAGTCCACTTAGGGATCTCCTAACTGGACTCAAACATTGTTACTACATCCATTAATCATAACAACATGTTAAAACTTCCAAACTCTTTTAATTGGTGAACCATACTACTAGCTACACCATAAACTGCAGATTCCAAGAAATGCTTCAGCTGTTGAGAGTAGACATACTGAGAGTTCAGCATATTGTATCTATCATCATTCTCAGAGACCGTCAGAGGGTATTATTTATCAAACTGTAATGTCAGGCGTGTAGAAAAAACGACACAATATATATTGAATTGCTACATTTGGTGCTGTTTTTTTGTACCTATTTAGCTGCCTGGTGACTGATTTAATAAGTCCTGGAGTGTGTCCTGTCTGAAACATCTATGCTAAGTCAGTGAGCTCTGGGGAATGGGAAAATTGCTGATTCCTAATCTCGACCAGATGGAAAAGGTTTAAATTATAATCAGTGATATAATGGACAAGGTGACTGACTTACTGTATGCAAGACAGAACCAGCACCACCGTAGGGTGACAAAGTGAGCCAAAGATACCTGCTCCTCTGGACTATAATTAAGACTCAAAGAATGCTTGATCCCTGCTGCCATATTATAATTAAAAATGACTTCCCAAGTCATATTTATGACCGTATCTACAATTATAGGTCACTTACTTGTGTGAACACCAATTTTGATTTACAGGTGCAGTTGAATTCTAAACTAAATTGCTTACTCTAAATATCATCGCTTTCTCTTTTTAAACACAAAGTGGTCTCACGGCACTTTAATGATTAGCATTACTAGAGTAATTTGGTGATGCTTTTTTAAAAAACATCTGAGAAATAACATTTTTTTTTTCTAACCGAAACAGATCGGTAACACGTAAGTTAACATCAAGTGGAATAAACGTTTTGAAAAGCAAAAGTAACAGAGCTCCAACTATAACTCTGCTAATCTGAAACATTATCATTAATTCATGGCACAGATAGGGTTCTTGAATCCTGCAGTGAATAATGTATATACAGTACATACCACAATTCTAATCTACTAAATTCCACATTGCTCATCTACTGTACCACCAAGATTCCGTTTTCAGGGTACAATTTTAGATAGGACTATTGCTGGACCTGTAGATACAGGGGCATACTCAAATGAAATGACTAATGGCCATATTATATATAGACCAATATGAAATTCCAAAAATCCCTATGAAGTAAATAGGCATTTGTGGACGAAAACAGCCCTAAGTACCGCATCGAATTGTGCAGAATTACTCCTTAAAACGCCTCTATAATTTGATGCAGTAACTTTGTAGATAAACAAATCTTACTCTAACAATGGCAGCAAACTTGCTGTTAAGCCAGTAATAAATTGTGTTTCATTTTGCCTCCTCATTTACAAATAACTGTTGTGTTGAGATATATTAAGCTCGTTAGCACTATCATTAAGCTTTAGCTAGGACCTTTGTATCTAACTGTAGATATATATCAGTATTACCTAAATCACTTGGCCATACACACATTGTTTTTTCTGTTTTATATTGATCTCAGGAAATTGTGAATGCTCTTTAACTATTAGTAAAGACATATTTAAGGACACTCACTTTAAGTACACTCACGAGTAAGGACATATCGCCCAGTAGGCAAATGGCAGCTCACGCATGCGCCTGTCAGCACGTCCTGAACAGCAATACCGGCTCCCTACCTGAACTGCAGCTGTGCGCAAGCGGAGAGACTATAGAGCCTGTTACAAATGCCTTATTTACATCAGTTATGCATGTATATGACGATTGCAGTACAGTACATGCATCGATAAGTTGACAAAAGGTAGTGCTTCACTTTAAGTACATTTTCGCTGTATCACACTGAGACATGTCTTCCAATTTTAAAATAATTAACCCTGGAATCCAGTCTTTAAACAAACTGATGTGCACAGAGCCTAATAATGCTTGTATTAACCTATAGTTGCATATGTATTTATTAATTTGTACAAATACTGACATGTAACTTTGGTTTGACAATGCTGTAGAAAAAATAACTACTATTGTTGGAACTGTTGCAAACTAATCCTGTGATCGGCTATTACGGGGCTTATTGAAGATGTCTGGTACCAATGTATTACTGTTGCAGGGGTTGCAATGCCCTGTGTTAAAGTGACTTGTGGATAAGTGACATGGAATTAATCCTGGAGTTAACTGAGTTGGACAGGGGGACACTTGTGTGTGCTGAACTGTGTGACTGAATCACAGTGTGTTTCAAGTACAGTTTGTATTAAGGGTGGAGTTATAACCAGAAGGAATTGAAACAAGGTATATAGAACTACAGTACACGTTTAGCATTTAATAGCATAGTTGCAACAATGATCAGGATTGAGAATGCGACTCAATGCACATCTTGTCATTGTATGTGCCCTTGGAAAAGATGTTCCAGGGAGCATAACACTGTGGGAAGTGTGGGCAACTGTTCTCTTGGAATATCAGATAACTGATCTGAAGAGGGAACTTGCAACATTGAGGGACATTGACAATGTTGATAGGAGTGTAGTGCTCTCTAAGTAGGCCCTGGCTGGGACTAGTGGTGCAGAGGGTTAAGCTGTGATGTGGACCAGGAAGAGGTAGGTAGCTGGATAACAGTTAGAAGGGGAAGCAGGGGAAGAGGAATAAGCAGGCCAGTTCTGAGCTGACCCATCCCCATAGATTTGCTAGATGGAGTGAAGATACAGTATTGGGGGTGTCAAGACAGGAATGGCAAGGCTGGTGGAGACTGATTGTTCTAGCATCCAGGGGAACAGTTTCTTCAGCATAGATGGGACTCCAGATATGCAGAGAGCAAGAAATGTTGTGGTGGCCCTCCACTATTAGGTGTATAGAGAGAGCAATCTATTGCCATTAATGCATGAACAGAGCAGTTTGATGTCTCCCGGGTGCTTGGGTTCGGCACATAGTGGATTGGGTAGACAGATTGTTGGGAGGGGCTGGGACTGACACACGGATGTTGGTACTCGTTGGCATCAATTACAAAGTTAAAGAAGTAGGGATCTAGGCCATGAGCTAAAGTTAAGGATCTCCAAGGTAGTATTTTCTGAAATACTACCAGTGCCATGCACTACCCCAGGGAGACAGAGATTAGGGAGGTAAATGCTTGACTAAAAAAGTGGTGTAGGAAGGAGGTTTTTTTTTTTTTAGCTAGCGCATGGGAGTCATTTTCTGAGAGGTGCTATCTTTATGCTAGGGATGGATTATAACTCAACAAAGAGGGATCTTCTGTGCTATGGGGGAGGTTGTTAAAAAGGTTGGAGGAAAATAGATCCGGCCCACAGAGTTCTAAAAATTTAGTGTGGACATGGGGGTTGGAGGTCTCACCCCCCACACCCCGACTCCCCTCCTCTCCCTCCCCCTTCTCTCCTCCCCCTCCCCCTGTCTCTTTTATTTGTTTCCCCCCCCCAACTGTTTTCAACATGGCATAAATATTGAACAGTACTACTGCACCGACACACTTTATTCGAGCAAATACCCAGTATGTACCTGGCAGATACCTGGAATGCGCCGCTCTTCACCTCTGACAAGCCCCGTTGCGTTTGCCTTCCCAGCCTGGGTTCATGCCTGGCTGACGGGCGGCTGATCTGTTAAATGATAATGATTAGGATTTAATAGGCTGCAATGCTTCGCGTGTCTACCAGATGGCATAAATTCATGAATTGTAATGCAGTATATATATATATATATACTGTGCAGTATTGCAGCCAGCGGGAATAAAATGCTTCAATCCCTGCCTGGAAAATAACGCAATGCACTCGGGCAGAAAACAGTCACAAACCTCAATACACCCGGGTATACCCGAATTCGTGGGACTAGCCGAGCTCGAATAAAGTGTGTCGCCAGTGTAGTTGGTTCTCTTCCTACCAACTGAATTATTGTCTACACACTTACAGATGTCGGTATAACCAGGCTAATAGTAATTGTTCTAGGATAACCCAATATGCTTATTGTCCCATTTCCATGTTACCATTTTAATTTAAAAAGAGTGGATGATCCAAGGCACTGCGCATTTTCAAATTGTTGTTTATTTGAAACAGCACAACGTTTCGACCTTCTGCGAGGTCTTTCTTCTGCGAGGTCTTTCTTCTGCGAGGTCTTTCTCAAGTGATGCCAGACCTTGTGGATAGAAATTAGCAGTGGAGGTAAAAGAACAAAGAAAATGTGTGTAGGGATATGCTATAAACCACCAATTATCTGTGAGAGTGGCAAAGCCAAAATACTTTTGCAAATGGAGAAGGCGTCAAAAGTAGGTCATGTTTGCAGGTGATTTTAATTATGCAGCCATAGACATGACCCAAATGATTGAAGAACACAATCAGGAGAAGGGCATTACTGAATTTGGTAATACAGTATTAAGCAATGCAGAAGTACTAACACATTTTTAAGTCCGGCAACATTTGGGAAATTGTGATCATAACATGGTCTCATTTGAAATACATTATAAAAAAACATAGTACAGTATGTGCATTCAACAAAGACTTTACATTTTAGAAAGGAAGATTTAAAAAAAAAAAAAACCTGATAAATAATCTACAAGAAGGATATACAGATAACATTTTAACTGTAAAAAAAGTGAAAGATAAATGGTCAGTCTTTAAAACATTGTTAGAAAAGCACACTTATCAGTGTATACCCTTGGGGAGTAGATACTGTATAAAAGAAACAAGTCTAAACCAATATGTCTAAATAAACAGATAGGGTAGGAAATGGAAAGGAAGAGGCAGGCGTTTAGATTCTTAAAGTCAGAAGACCTGTAAACCTGTCATCAATAGTAACAAAGCTACTTGAAAGTTTAATTCTGGATAATATTCAAGAATACCTGATGGGCAAACTAACCTTATTCGTTTCTTTTGAGGAGGCAAGTAAGAATTTGGACCAGAGTAATGCAGTTGATGTTGTCTACTAATTTTTTTCAAAGGCCTTTGATATGGTGCAACACAAAGGTTAATGAACAAAATAAAGGAAATTGGACTCCGTGAAAATATTTGCACCTAGATTGAAAACTGGTTTAAGGATAGACACAGTGCTGTCATAAATGGAACCTTGTCTCTTTGGACTAACTTTGTAAGTGGAGTACCTTAAGGATTGGTACAGGTTCCACTGCATTTTAATTAACTTTAGGTTAGCAGAGAGAGAAAGTCTCCATGTTTTCTGGTAACACAAAATTGTGTAAGTTAGTAAAATCTGAAAGGTTGGAATTTTATTCCAGAAGGATTTGGACAGACTGGAAACTTGGGCAGGTAAATGCAGATAAGGTTTAATACAGATAAATGTATGGTTATGCCTTTGGGAAACAAGCATAAACAGGTGACTTACAAATGAAATGGGGCAAATATCGTAATTCCTTGAGAGAGAAGGATTTAGGAGTGCTTGTAGAGAGCAGGCTTAGCAATAGTGCCCAATGTCATGCAGAACCTGCAAAGGCAAACAAGATCTTATCTTGTATTAAAAGTGGAATGGATGTAAGGGAAGTAAGCATAATTATGCAATCTCCTAGGATAAACAAACCTAGATTTCTTAACTAATCAACACTCAAAAGTCTAACCCACGCTGCCTCTTATCTGTCTTTGACACTCTACTCAGACAACATCCTCCATTTCACCTCAAGATTTTGCTGATAATTTTAAGACAAAGGTAAATTTCCTTCGTCAAGGCGTCCCCTCTGTATCATCCTCATATTCTACTCCTCCTCTAACTCTCCTCCTGCCTGCCCTGACTCTGTCACAGAGGACAATGTGTATGTTTGTATGTACTGAATATCTTTATTTATATAGCACCGAAAGTGTACTCAGTGCATTAAAAAGACAATAGATTATAGGAAATTAAAATAATGTAATAAGTGCAGCAAAGTTAAACAATAGGAAAGGAAATCCCTGAAGATTGTACAATCTAAGTCGTTTATTGGGAGCTATACAGAGGCAGCAGATTAGGGAATAGGTGCAGAAGATATCACAATGGTTGGTAGGAGTGTCTGTGGATTTTGGGACAGTAGTCATACGTCCAGGCTATTGGGATGCTTCATTTAAGAGGTGAGTTTTAAGGTTGGTCAGTTTTAAATTAGATAGGTTAACACCATTAGCAGGGAGGAGGCAGGGAGGCATGGGTGAGAGGAGGTGTGTACACTGGCGACAAACTTTATTCGAGCTCGGCTAGTCCCACGAATTCGGGTATACCCGGGTGTATTGAGGTTTGTGACTGTTTTCTGCCCGAGTGCATTGAGGTATTTTCCAAGCAGGGATTGAAGCATTTTATTCCCGCTGGCTGCAATACTGCACAGTATATATATATATACTGCATTACAATTCATGAATTTATGCCATCTGGTAGACACGCGAAACATTGCAGCCTATTAAATCCTAATCATTATCATTTAACAGATCAGCCGCCCATCAGCCAGGCATGAACCCAGGCTGGGAAGGCAAACGCAACGGGGCTTGTCAGAGGTGAGGAGCGGCGCATTCCAGGTATCTGCCAGGTACATACTGGGTATTTGCTCGAATAAAGTGTGTCGGTGCAGTATGTGGCTGGGCCCAGGATTAGGAGAGATATCCCCAGCAGCAAGAAGGAGTAGAAAGAGAGAGGAGGTGAGAAGAATATTTGTGGGGGGTGCTTTTTATTGAGGGGTGTAGAAGTTGTTGAGAAAGAGGTGGATAAATAGTGGTGCAGTGTATGGGTGCAACATAGCTGGAGGGAAGAAGAGATAAATAAATATGGATAGGAGGAGAGCGGGGAAGTATGATGCTTCGGCGCTGTCAGCGACCATACTGAAGCTCCGATAACCACCTTGTTTCCTGGCAACCCTTTCCTCCCTTCCGCCCACACTGAAGCAACAGTGGCCATCTTCATTACTGGTGTCCTGCCTATAAAAGTTCTGAACTTCCTCCAGGAAGCTGCCGGAGCATGGTTTCAGTTGTGTTCCTGTTAGACTCCAGCATTCCTGTTTGTTGCACCAAGCCCTGATCTCTGCCTGTGACCCAGACCTTGCTCCTTTGCCGCTAGCCATCATTCCAGTTTAGAAAGTTAAAATGTTGATTAGTAAAAATTCTTAGAACATTTTCAAAGCCAAGTTCTTGCAGTTACATAGTTACATAGTTACATACTAGTTACATAGTAGATGAGGTTGAAAAAAGACGTACGTCCATCAAGTACATGCTAATGTAGCCCATATCCCCCTCTGTTTGATGTTGCTGCTACATGGAGTGTGGTGGTGCATACCTGCTGGCTTACAGTAGATCTGAGTCTCCCGCATGATGGTAGGGGATGTCAGAACAGGCTTCTGGGGTATAGACTAATAAGGTACTCACGGTGACAGCGCCTCCATCCCTTGCAGGCCCCTGGAATGAGGGGAGCAATCTCCTGCAGGAGAGTTCTCTTCCCTTCCCCTGATAGATTACAGTCTCGGGCGGAAGGTATAGTGAAACAGGAAAATGTTATTGTACACTGCAGGTTTCATACAGCATACACAGCAACCATCAGCAGAGCTTAGGGCCTTCATCCTCAGGATGTCACTGGACCTGCACTCCCAGCCTTGGGCACCAGAAGCAGTCCTAGCTCTTCTCTTACTCCCTGTTTGAGTAAGAGGAATAGTCCCCTGCTGCTCCCCTAAGGGAGGGCCCACAGATTGACAGAGCCCTGCCAACTGATTTGTGTAGACTGGCCTCTCTCAAAGGTAGAGGCAAACTGATTAACTTTAGGAAGAGCAGCCGCCTAAAGTACAGAGAATGCAGGAAGCAAGCCTGAGTCCCTTGTTGGACACAAGGCCTGGTTGCACCGCCTCCTCTGTGACTCACTGAAGCTTCATAGGAGTGGGGAAAACCCATGATTACTCTTGGCAGGCCTGCTCTACTAGGGCTTACTGCCAGGAGGAGGGCAGACTGGTAGCCCAAAACCAGCCAGAGCTATACTAAATTTAGACAACAGATACTTTATCCTATATCTATACTTCCTTATTGATCCAGAGAAAGGCAAACAAAAAAACCCAGTGTCCTGTCATCCAATGATATCTCATAAGAGGAAAAATAAATTCCTTCCTGACTCCTAGAATTGGCAATCAGATTATTGCCTGGATCAACATTCTTCCCATATTTACTGATTTGAATATCCCTGTATACCTTTCCTTTCAAAAAAGATGTCCAACCTTTTTTTGAAAAGATCTATTGTATCTGCCATCACAGCCTACATGGGTAATGGATGCCACATTGTAACTGCCCTTACTGTAAAGAACCCTATGCTTTGTTGCTGGTGACATCTCCTTTCCTCCATCCTAAAGGAATGACCCTGTGTCCTTTGTACTGCCCGTGGGATGAATAGTTATTTTGAAAGCTACTTGTATGGTCCCAGAATATATTTGTATATAGTTATCATATCCCCTCTTAGATGCCTTTTTTCTATCTTGTGTAGCTGAATGCCACTTATCCCTCTAAGAAGTTGGACGCCGACCGCTGGGGGTCATGTGACTAGTTAGCATGGAGGAGTTCCGTTCGTTTTCGGAATTAACCAGACAAATCGCTCCACCAACTAAGAACGGCCATGCATCACCACCCACAGAATCGAGAAAGAGCTACCAATCTGTCAATCCTTTCTGTGTCCGGGTCGGGTGAGTTTTCCCATGTAGAAGAGTTGGTAATGAAGTGAAGTTCCTCTTGTATTTTTCAACTCCAATGCAACTCTACAGACACTTCAGATGTTACAAAGCCATATGGCACAGCCAATATAAACTGACTTAATTATTATTAAGTCATTTTGTTAGCGTATTTAAGGGAGGAATCCTGCCTAAACAACTCAGATAGACATACCAAGGAGATGTTAATTTGATAATGGTTCCGTTGCAGTTGGGTTTAAATTGATATTAGAGAAGTTTCCCCTCTTGACCCCATTCCCTCCCATGTCCTCACACCGCTTGCTCCCACTCTAATCCTTACGCTCACACATTTTTTTCAACTCCTCTCTCAGCTCTGGGACCTTTCCCACCTCCTTAAGCCATGCATCCGTTATACCTTTACTCAAAAACAGCAAGTTTGACCCTACCTGTCTTTCTAACTTCCACCCTATCCTTCCTCCTGCCTGACCATGGAGCCTGCAAGGAAGCTCCCCCTGCCCGCAACCCACATATTAATAAATAATCACATAATGAAGGTCTGAAGGTACAAAGGCTGTGGTTTTATTTACACAAATAATAAATCCTGGTAAGTGCCAACCCAGCCAGCGTGCCTCTCTCTGGGTATAGGCCAAAGGCACCCCAACCATGGTCTGCAAGATCCAGCAAGCCAGGTGCCCACCAGCCTGGTCGTTAAGAGAGACTGGGCCCCAGGGAATCATGCACAAATGAGCCCTGCCCACGCGCCACGCCCAGCCACCACAGGGCTTTTCTACACCATAGAGCCCCCACTGGCAAGATTAACACACACTTAACCCCCCCGCACCCCCAAACCCCCGCAGCGATGAAGGCAACACATGCCTTGAAATGCCCACCTCAAACATGGCAGACATCAAAGTCTTTCCTATATATATTGTGATGGGATCACTATCTAAAGTTGCTGGAATAGTGCATTAAGCATGCTTTCCAGTGTACGAACAGTTAACCTCCTCCTAGAAAGCTTGCTACAGTTGAAACTAATTGAGCAGGCTGAACTTCTGATGAACAAGGAAGTGTAAAAGACAGACATAAGAGCTGCACACAGAGAAAGACTGATTTTCCTCAGAGAAGGGGAGAGTGAGAAAGTGCTCCCCAGCTAAAGAAGCTGGCACAGTCCCCTAGACCCACTGGACGGTGGTCACAGAGTCTGCTTGGACTGATTGGGTCTTAATCCCAGGAAGAAGAAGGACGCAAAACTGCAGAGAAGCAGGGATATGCTATCCAGATGATTGCAGCTACAGAAAAGGGTTTCTCTGAACTCTCGCAGGGTCCAGAGGGAAATACCTGGAGCCCCAACAGTAACAGACAAAGAGCTAAGTAACATATTAATGTACCGAATACTGTGTTGTTACATATGCTAGGGCATGTTTTAAGCTGGGAACCAGTTTTCTTGGCCAGCGCCGCTACAAAGGGCTAAAGGAATGGTGTAGTTCGTTTTCCTTAAAGGGAATAGGTGTTAATTTTATGTTTTGTTTTGACTCAAAGGGTAGGTGGGCCTGTTGATGTATCATTTAACCATGTAAATAAACCCCTGTAGAGAAATACAATGTTTCTGGCCTTATTCAGGGACTTAAAGATACTGCAACGTGATGGGCATCACAATATATATACTTTTTTTTTAAGGAAACAACAAAATAGAACACAATATAATGATACCACTGTCATGATATCGCACAAAAAAAGGGACAGGTGGGTGGGAAATTCTTTGGTAGGGAGTGGACTGCTTTCCCGGTGCTATCCACCTTTAATCCCCTTAGCCATGCCCCCTCTGGTTAAACAGTGAGGGGGAGGGGAAAGCAGTGCACCATCCAGCAAAGATGGAGGGGAGAGGGGAAACAAGTGTGCAGTCTGGTGCCAAAGATGAGGAGGCGAGAGGAACCTAGCCTTGGCGGTCAGGTTCCCCAATGCCAAGTGGCTCGCTCCTGGCTGCTTTTTGCCTCTACTCTCGCTTATTCCATTTTCTTAAGTCCTATCACCTTCTAGATCTTTTTCAATCTGGATTCTGCACTGCTCACTCCACCGCAAGAGCCTTCACCAAAACAAACCTACATGCTGGAAAAGACCGAGGTCATTAGACCCTACTTATATTACTTGACCTCTCTGCAGCCTTTGATACTGTGGTCCAACTTCTTCTCCTTCATATGCGACATACTTTTGGTATCCGTAACAGAGCTCCATCCTGGATGAGTTTGAATGGGACTGCCAGGGACCCCCGCTGTGTGAATCCGATGGGTCTGTCTGCAGAAATGTCACTGAAATGTTGCAGCATGTACCCAGCATGTACCTGGGTCTTGTTGGTGATAGCCCCAGATCAGTTTTAGAATAATCGTCGGCACGCCTGTACCACTTGGACTGTAAGCTTTTTGGGCAGGGACTCCTTTTCCTAATGTTACTTTTATGTCTGAAGTGCATATTCCCATTATGTGTTATATTATTATGTCACGTGTATTGCTGCTGTGAAGCTCTAAGTACATAGATGCTATATAAATAAAGATATACATACATACGGTCTTCTGGGTGCTCCTGAAATTAAAAATGTACTGTTTCAAAAGACAGGCAATAAAGGAAAAGGGAAATGAGCTACCTTTTTCAGGAGTTAGTTCACTTAGATTAATTTAATAATTATGTGAAGTACTAAACTATATTGTTATTTTGATATATTTTAGGTTTTCGGTTGGAGCTTTGTGCTTCCCTCACACCGAGGAGACGGTCGAAGAACAATGTTTTCATCTGAGTTTTTCAGCTGTATTATGTTAGTTCTATTTCTGTTCCACTTTTCACTTCTATTAACATCTTAAACATGTTTTATCATTGTTCGGTTTCTAATTCACGTTTGGCACATTCTTTGGAAGCGCCCTTGATATTTTGTGTTTCATGTTTACAAATGTTATTCTTCTTGTAAAGATAACAGTTTACGATAAGGGGAAGTGGTGTAGATACTGCAAGTTAAACTGCTCAATTCAGGGTAACTGCAGGAGGTCGGAGCCTCACCGCGAGGATCTCACCAGCCGGATCTTAGGCGCCACGTCAGATAGTGTTAGTATTACTATAGTTAGTATCATCCCATTGTGTTATAATATTATGTCACATATATTGTAAGCGCTATTTACAGTACCTAGAGGCGCTATATAAATTAAGTGCAGTTCCGAAGTGCGGGGAAACCGTTTCACGTGGGGAGGATCCTGCTTGTGCAGCCAACACAACATAAACACACAATTTCTTCAAAGTGCAGGTCTCCTCTAGGATAGAAATACAAAGTAGAGCTCTACTCACAAGTTCATAATGAAATTCTTCATTTATTGTGTAACGGTCATGTAAAATTGCTACAGTCATCTCTCCTGCTGACAGTAAGGCCTGGTAAGTTGTGGGCATGCCAGCAGTAATCATGGAGGTTTGCCCTCACACCCTGGTGAGGTGCCCTGTGTAAGGATGGGAGTGGTCACAGACTCTGACTCCCTGGTTGGTGATGTCAGAGTTGTGTCAGCCCCCAGAGTGTACATAAGGCACAGCACTGTGTCTAAAAGTTAGTTCTGCTAAGTGGAGGAGGAGTTCTAGTCAGATAAGAGTTCTAGTTCAAATACAAGTTCAGTTATGATCTAGTAGCTGAAGCAGGAGTCTGTGTCCAGGGACCTGGCACAGAATAAAGACATCCTGGCTGGGATAGGGAATCCCTAATCAAGGAGACAATACCTTTTAAAGGGAAGTAAGGGCACAATGGAAGGCTAGTTACACCCCATTGTGGAGGGCAGCATGGCCCACCGTACAATAAAGATGATGCTGATAACAGAAACCCTCGTGTGTAAGAGTGAAGTGATTGCACAAGGGGCTGCACCACAGAGGAGTTCCTCGCCAGGACTATCCCCAAGTGACCGAAGGGACCCTGATGAGGTGGAGGCGCTGCACTGGACCTAGGTAGGACTCAAGCACACTACCTCAGCTGCCTGTCTGGGTTGGCATTCCCCACACACCATCATGCGGGAGACTCAGGAGTCCTGTAGCCAACAGGTGCACCACCAGACACTACACCGTAATGGGGACTGGTTAGACCACAGGGGCCAATATGAGATTGGGGGGGGTCAGGCCGGTTCAGAAAAACCGTTACAATTGTAACAGACAAGAACAGTGAAAAGACAATGTTTCAGGTCCCATATGGACCTTTCATCGGGACCTGATGAAAGGTCCGTATGGGACCCGAAACATTGTCTTTCCACTGTTCCTGGCTATATAAATAAGACATACATACATACTGTACATATATACATACATACATACATACATACATAGTGCCTGTATTTGTTTTTAAATACGAGCTCACTTTCTGGTGCTGGTTGTCTGGGCTCCCTTGTGGGCTGGCATATTCATTAACAATGTATTCAAATTATTAATCAACATTTTCAACAGTAAAGACACTTAGGAATATTACTGTATATTTAGACAATCTGTGGTACTATTTGGTAAGCTATGACTCCATACTTTGGAGGGAAAAATGTTTCCATTACATTCTAAAACAGTGTCTGTAAAGTTCTATTTACAATGCTGCTTACCGCGCACTATACTGTAATTGTGAAGCGCTTTGAGTCCCATTGGGAGAAAAGCGGTATATGAAATAAATTTGATATTATCATTATTATTTATTAAAACCATCCATTTTTCATTGGCACTACCTAAATTGACAAAGCTTACTTTTCTGCTCAACCAGCTCAAAACAACAAAAAAAGTGTTAATTATCCATTGTGCTGAAAGGACATGTGCTGCTATTGACCATCACAAAAAAAAACATAACTGTGTATAGAATTAAATATGTATGGTAATTGCAATGGTTTCCACAAAAAAACACCTTATTAAATGAGGGAGAAATGCTGCAGCAATCCCTATTATGCAGACACCTTTGTGAGTTACAAGTAAATCTTACAAATTGCAATGGCAGGACCACACAGCACAATCACAAATATTAATAAATTGCATAATGCTGTGTTAAATAGTGTAGAGTTCAAGACAAAATATTGTTATTGCTTTAATGCACAAAAATCTTAATGCAAACTGCACACATAAATAGGCAAATGGGTTGATATAAACAGCACGATTTTTTTTTAATTCAGTATATCAAACAGCATATTATACCAAGCTATCTCCATGTAGGTATCTTATTATTCGTATCCTTCCAATATCCACCTCATTTATTTTGTAAAATATCCAACTGTATTTTTACTCATTCATAGGAATTCATGTATAACCTCCCACCCCTCAAATCAAATTTATATGTAAGAATTAATCCATTCAGAATGAAGGGATGATATTAAAGAAGAATATTTAATAAGGAATATATTTTTTATCCAAAGTCACATGGACTGAGCCTTAAAAAAAAAGAGCAACATTTTCTGAGAATAAGTGTGCATTTTAACAACCCAGAAGCAGAATTGTTTCAGCCATGCCTTGCTGATGAGACTTTCTACAAGCAATTTGAAGTGCTGTAATCCTTCTAACAGAGAGACTTGCTGAGCCAACAGCACCAAACATGCTGACCTGAATACGTCCAGAACTGTGTGACTGTGGATACAAATGTAGAAGATTTTGCTGGATCATAACAGCAACGGAAAGAACAACATCCACACAAACAAATACATGAGAATTTACATATTTGGAACTGTGCATAATTACTTAACAAAAGGAATCCGGTTCCACATTACAGCTTTCACATAGAAAACTATTAACTACGAACCGTTTTAGTAAATTCAATTATGATTGTATATTTTACAAATTGTAAATTTGGATTGAAAGCTCTGGGGCGGGGACCCCCTTTTCCCAATGTCTACTGTTCGATTGAAGTGCATATTCCTATTAGGTCGTGTGTGTTATTGCTGTAAAGAGCTATGCACTTGGTGGGTGCTATATAATATAGATAGACATACATACAATGTTATTTGCTGCTATTTTGTTTATAAGCATAGGTATAAAACCTGGGGAGAAATATCAATCTTTACACAAGAAAAATGACCGTCCCAGCCTCATCTTCACATGAGACTTGACAAGTGTGTAATTCTTTAGTTTCCATATTTATTTGCTGTCTGAAACACGCTTTAAAATTTCAGGATGAGTTGCAACCTGTTACTAAATGGTTCTGAAATAATAGACTATGGAGTAATATATTCTGAACATTTCTTAGCTGAAGAGCGGGAATGCTGTAAAAGCAGTATCAGACGTTCTAGAATACTGTACGTACAGTATACAACTGTACACATGGATATCAACATCCATAGCCAAAGGCATCCCAGTGAACATGGCCCTAGAGCCACTGAGTTACAATGTTGCTGATTTATGTTAATCCTTTTCACAGCATAAGGTCTTTGATAAGCTACTAAGAAAAAAGGGAAAATCAGAGCCTAATTACAGATGATTAATTCTAACGTGGTTTATTTCTTGGTTTATTTCTAACTCATTAATTGGACTTCGATTTAAATTCTGTTAATTCTAATAATATTATTAGAATAAATAGTGTAATATATTGTCTTCTCCAAATACCATGAATGGACAGTACTTACTACAGATGTAGCAGACGTTATTGCATCCGTTGGTACCCCCCTGGGTGAAATAGGCTGTGGAATCCCTCTATGTTAAGCGTTAATGGGGAAAGATTGGGTTGCAGAGCTGTCTGAGACATGAAAATACAGCACAAGTGGGATTTTTTATTTACTGTACACTGTATGGTGAAGGGTTTTTGTCAATTTTGTAACCCACCATAACTTTTGTAATGTCTGGTTATACATCATGAAAATGGGACAATCTACATAATATGTTCAAATAGTATATAACCACACAAGCTCAGCAAGGAACGTCTAGTATTCACTCTAGTTTGGGAAAAGTAGATTATATAACTAGCTAGCACAACTACTTTTCTCCATAGAGTTAAAAACCATAGCATTCATTTCAAGAGGCAAGTTAGATATGTACAAATCGCAAGGTGTATCGGCCAATGTTGAACTAAGTAGTGCATTGCCATAAGACATCTTCTGATGAATGGAATGTACAGTTAGATGGTTTCTGGCACCACACACTGTATTATGACATACAGATGTAGCGAGACTTACTGCCATCATGGCGGCACAGCGAGGTGTGATGTGGCACCTGCGTGACCACATTCTTTTCCCCAGAGGTACGCGGCCATGCCGCACCTCGTCTGTGGCTCGGCTACGGTCAGGCGAAATCATGATGTGTGGTTATTTATTACATTGACGGCAGGTGGCGCACTGAATATCTTCCCCTTTGATACTCGCTAGCCACAAGCTCTTGAATGCTACAGTACTGTACAGTGGTAACCCTGCAGGTGTCTCGATACAAGATACAGTTTAGACATGTCTCGCTTAGAACGCTGCCTTTCTTTGTGTAATGGCCTTTTATTTGGTCTTGTACTGTTCTATCACACTTTACTCAAATCACTATGTATTCACAAAATGTGTCTCAGTCCATTTGTACTGTACTGTACATGGCCTTTTCTAAACTGGTCTGAAGTTATGCATATTCTGTATGATATATTGTGCCGTTCAAGACAGTCCAGATAAGAAGTCAACTCTACCTGACATCTATGAGTATATCACTAAGAAGTACCCCTTCTGTACAAAATAGGGGAAGGGGAAAGGGGGAAAGCTCCCGCATCCGCTGAAGTACATAGAATAATAGGTAAATAGATAGTCAGAGATCGTATCCGGTGCAAAAGGGGACAGAAGGATAAGCAAACAAACAAACGAAAGGATCCCCCCTGAATGCACTCAGATCAATCTAAGTGATATGATGTGGCAAATTTAAAATAATTTAATGTATCAATAATAAACGTAAAATAGTAGTTGTACAGAGGGGTGTGGTAAACAAGTCCAGGGCCACCCCCGAATTACATACCAAATATGTTACCGTATTTACCGTATTACGTACATATACGGAAAAAAGGGTAAAAAGAAACACTACACCTAAACACACTGGTATATAGCCTCAGTCTATATAGATTAACTCCTGCAGAACTAAGCGCAAACCTATAATCAGGCAGTGCTTATATCTATTAAACGGGCAGTCTCAAATAGTATAAAACTGTCGATACTAAATCTGGAGGAGATGATACCTAGAGGGGTAATCTTAAAATACCAATATGTACTGGTAGCAATATAGCCAGACCAGTGAAGTGTGATGGTGTAGATGCAGAAATCGGCGTGAAATCACAGTATCAAAACACCCAATTCAATCTGTATGATCAACCTAATAAGGTGGGAGGAACAACTAGCAGAAGTGTGGGATCCTAGAAAGGACTAGCACAAAATGTGCAAACGTATAGCCCTGAGGCACGGTTCACTGACCGTATCAAGTTATAGCCTCATAACTAGGAAAACTTAATTGGACATTAACTTTTATATTAAAAGAAATGTCTCAATGGTGATAGGAATAAAATCCCAACACGTATGGTGTAATTAGCTAGTGTCAGTTACCACATTGCAGTTCTCACCCTGAAACACATAGGGCCTCATGCAGTAAGCGTTGATAAGGGAATTATCACCATTTTATAGCCAAAATTGGGTTTGAGATTCAGTAAGCGCCGATAAGTGCTTGATTTCGCCAGGTTTCGGAGCCGATTATTTTGTTATGGCCAGTCGGCTGCCGATAAGCCTGTTTTCGCCACTGATCGCCACTTTTTTAAATCGGCTGGATTCAACAAAAAAAAACAGCTTATCAGGGCTGATCGGCACTACGAAATTGAGATGTTATGGCCAATTTCTCCCGCCAACTAAAGTTGGCAGTTTGGAGGGGAGAACGATCGCTAAGGCTGCCGGAACGGCACTTAGAAAAAAAAAATCTTCTGTACATCAATGGAGTCAATGGAGCGGGGACGTATAACAGTATAGTACTGTTTACGTTTCATTGCTCACAATACAAAGGGGATTTGCATTACAGTGTGGGGGCATTCCCTGCATTGTGTCACAGCTGACGTGTATTATTTGCATAACATTGTACTTTTACATGTTTTCAGCATTTGCGGGTCACATTACTCATCATGTGATGATGTGTCAAGGGAAAATACTATACTCAACTCTTAAAGGAGAACCTCACATCATAGCACACATTTTACTGAACTGATCGACAATTATTTACATGATGTTACACATGTCACACATGTCACACATACACAGTATATTCATGTTCCTTTACATTACACAATGCTTGTAATGTGTCACGCATCTTTAAACGTTCATGTACATCTAAATTCTCATGTTTACATCTACGTTTGGTCCTCCCTATTTTCATGACGTCACTTATTGGACGAGCAATCACATTGCATGTTTACATTGTAACCGTTGCATTACAAGCACTTCAACCTAACTTATACACACATGTACAGTAATTCATCATTGGGACACCTTGTAAACTCATTCTATAGCAACTATCCTCATTACAGAAATGCATGCATATGCACACGACTATTCATTGTTGGCAACATGTCACAATAACATGGCTAATTACACATGTTACACAAAACTTTTCCCACGTCAATCTCAGCCTTTTTGTCTCATTACATGACTGACTCTTGCGTTCAGAAGTTTTACATGCATTGCACATGCAACTATTTATTTGCAAGCAATGTTTGTACAAAGCTTCACGTCACATCATTGGCAAATATCATCATTCCCTGCAGAATACACACAACAAAAACTTATAACAACAACTGCACACAGCTTGCCACACAAGTACTTTATTATGTTAATGTAACACCTTGCATTTTACTATGTCACCTGACATCATCACATACCTATTTAAAGGACGCCCATTACCTGCTCATTCACAGCTACTCATTTCAAAATGTTGAGATTGTTTAGGAGACGGAGGAACATTCTTTTCTATGACATGCTTGATGATCAAGAGAATCATATAGGGCAAGGGAGGGACACACCGAGGGACAGTGACAGGGACAGTCACGCGGATACGACAGGGACAGGGAGAGGGACAGGCCGAGGGACAGGGAGAGGGACAGGAGATCAGAGGAGAAGACAGAGGAGACAAGTTGTGCCTCGTCCGCGTCTGTACAGGGAGAGAACCCTGTTAGATGGGATGAGTGAGGAGGAGATTGTAAGTCGCTATCGTTTGAGTTCAGCAGCAATCTTATCTCTTTATCAGGAGATAAGGGGAGATTTAGATTTTTTCACAGCCAGAGGTCGTGCAGTCCCTGGGCTTGTTAAAATGCTGTGCTCATTACATTATCTTGCTTCCGCGTCATACCAGACAACTGTGGGCATAGTGGGCGGGGTCTCGCAATCTACATTCTCGCGGGCCTTGACCCAGTTTCTCTATGCACTCAATAGATGCGCTAGGAATTATATTCATTTTCCTACAGAGGCGACAGAGTGGCTGGAAGTCAGGACTGGCTTTTATAATATAGCAGGGATACCATGTGTGCTGGGTGCAATCGATTGCACACATGTTGCTTTGATTGCACCTAGTCAGAGTGAGCATGTGTACCGCAATCGTAAGCACTACCATTCACTCAATGTACAGGTGGTATGTGATGCGACGATGAGGATAATGCATGTGGTACCCAAATTCCGTTTCCAGTCACGATTCCTCTATCCTGAGGAACTCTTCAGTCTTCCATGCGTTCGAAGAGGGACATTTTGAACATGGTTGGCTGCTGGGTGAGTACACATTTACATGTTATAACACAAAACACATTTTTATTTAGGAATGTTGGCATTGTACAATTTGATCACTAATGTCAGCTTATGTGTGCTCCATTCATTATAGGTGACTCAGGATACGGAATTAGGCCGTGGCTCTTGACTCCGGTGCTAAACCCTCAAACTGAAGCAGAGGAGAGGTACAATGCAGCCCATATATCTACAAGATCTGTTATAGAGAGGACATTTGGCCTACTCAAGACCAGATTTAGGTGTCTGGACAGAACTGGTGGGGCTCTTCTATACAAGCCTCAAAAAGTGTCTGATATTATCCTTGCCTGTTGCATTTTGCACAATGTTGCACTCAGGCACAATGTACAATCAGACCTAGCTGAGCCTTTGGTAGACGAGCATCCCACCCATGTAGCTGCTGAAAATGAACAAACAGCCAGTGGTGGCCAGACACGCCAGAATCTCATCAATTCATTTTTTTCTTGTAAGTAAAAACAGATATGTTCCATGTTCTACTTTTATAGTTAAATTATGTTATCTTAACAATAATGTTTTTTTATATAACCTTCTGTTAGGACACAGATGAATATGGGTTGCACACCTTTCTTTTCTCTGCTGTGTGCACAAAGGGATGTGGCACCGGTATGTTATTGTTGCACAGGTTATATAATCCCTCTTCAATTGTACTTTAGTTGTGTGTATGTGAATACAACTGGGGTAACAAAGCACTAATATTTTAGCATTGTGTTGTTCCTTATGCTAAGACAATACACATAATATGCCCATACTCATTCATGCTTCTAGTATGCTTACATACAATGTTATTGGTGCAGTGTAACATGTACATCCATATGATGTGTACACCAGGCTGATTTACATTTGGAATGTCATTAAATATACATGGTGTTGCACATTTAACACCAAATACACACTTTGCTGTGTTGTTTACGGTACTGAAGATGGCATGTCAATGTTTGCAATTTATATATTGTTCCTTTGCATTATAGGTATATCTCCAGTATGACTGATCATGGTATGTATATTTGCTGACATCTCTCATAAGATGTGCCTACCTCAATCTTCCTATAATTATTTGAAGTAAAAACACAACATATTGGTTTAAAGAAAAATGTAACATACATGTACTTTCTGTATCATGTATATGCATTTAGCTACTCTTGAGGTTTCATGTGCATTGTATTACAAAATGATTACTCACATTTCATCACATTTTATGTATGTTTCCTTATAAATTCCATTAATGTAATATAGAGGTGTTTGGAGAAAAGGGGATAACTGTACTTATTTGTTTACTTACGGGAGATCATTCATCACGGATGAAATTGACTGATCATAACACTCCATGCATGAATGCCTGTAATCACAACAATGCGTACTACATCTTATATTTAGCAATGTAGGTGTTTATTAATGCTAGGAATTAATAGTCAACATTAATTTAAATTTGTGACATGTGTATGTATGTCACACGTGTGTGGATGTGTCCTACATGTACCAAGTGTAAAACTGTTAACAGAAAACACAATTTTGTTGCAAATGTTACTGTCATTTAGCATTTCTAATTTACCTATATGACAATGTTGGTAATATTTTTGCAATATAAATCACGTCACTTCATCATTATCATGATGATAATTATCAAGTATTCTCACAATTGTAACGTCAATCACGTGCACATTAGCATAGACACACTTTTTAAGACAACTGTTTGTGTCTGTATCAATTTGTGTAGGATCCATGTATAACACCGACAAATGATAACACCAGCTTTATTATGGTAGCTTATATCATCATATTGACTATACTATGTATTTTTAGAACGTTTAATAAACACAGTAAACTATAGTTAGTTAGGTTAATGAAATATACACAGAAACGTACTTCATTACATGATGTTGATGTCATATTCAGAACATCATGCATTGTAGGGGACCACAACATCTGGCCAATAACATTAATTGCTACAGTCCCAAACCATTTTATCAACATACCCATGTAACAAGAGATTTTTAACAATAAAGGGCTAGTTGGTTGTAAGTGTCCTTTACATTGGGAGAAGGAGTGGCTCAGTGAGTAAAGACACACACTGGCACTGAGAGTTTGAAGCAGGGGAGTCTGGTTAAATTCCCGGTGTCGGCTCCTTGTGACCTTGGGCAAGTCACTTTATCTCCCTGTGCCTCAGGCGGCAAAAAATAAATTGTAAGTTCCACGGGCCAGGGACCTCAGCCTGAAAAATGTGTCTGTAAAGCGCTGTGTACAACTAGCAGCGCTATACATGAACATGCTCATATTATAATTATTATTATTATTCTTATTATTATTGTTACATAGTTTCGACAGTCATACGTTCCATTACACAATAGAATACACAAATGTGTTAGCAGAGTGGGAATGGTTGTTATATATAAAACACACCATGCCATAAAATGATAGTAGTCATTAAAGAACATTCAATAAAAATTCATGAGGCACTATTTTGCAACATCATTATGTTAATTAAGTGCTTATGCAATATAGGCATAAGGGTATCACATTTTAAATTGTTTGTTAATAAGCGCTGCAAGCAATATAAAATTAGTTCCATATGTAGTATAGTAGTCGGTGGCTCCTCCTCACAATCATCTCATATAAAGGTAGACTCTTCAGAAATCATACATTGATCTGATTGTATCTTCCCCGACATCTCTGAAATACAGCAAACACATGATGGTCAAAGATGGCACCTTACTATATATGTATCCGTGACAACGCGTTACACAGCTCTATATGATTGTGTACATACACACGTCACTCACTTATATGTTAGAACTACAAGTGTACATCAGTATGTAATGTTTCTTTAAATTTGTAGCAGGCATAACTATGTATATGATGTGAACGTTGCCTGTATACTGAAAAATGTGCGCGCACATCTTAGTGTGCGCACGCACTTCACGCTTGGCTGCACTAACTGTTTGCGCATGCGCAAAACAAAGCGTACGTTGTGCGTTCAATACATCTTGAAAATATCATTAAACATAAAATCTTTATTTCAAATACAATGAATACGAAACTACATTCGTTCTAAACGAGTACATCTGTATTCTTTTTAAACAGACGTGTTTGGACAGAAAGGACGGCCGATAACACAATGCGCAAATGCAATACGTGTGACGTCATGTTAAACCAGCGTGAAACGCACGCTAACACTCCTCCCACTCAATTAACATTCGGCTAACGCCCAGTTGACGCCTACAAACACTGAGCCGCACACATGACACACTGCAGTTACCGTTACTATAACAAAACATGACAGCCAATAGGCTTTGAGGCGCGCACGTCGCTTGGGGGCGGGACTTACATCCGTAATCCTTTTTAAGGACGCCTTGGTCCATGACAAGGGTCCCACGTCATACGTGGTGGACCCGCTTTTAAATGTTGTAGATGTAGCATGATAACAAAACAGGTATGTGTTAGAGTTATGGTAAAATGTTGCTAATATGTTTAAAGTGATAGGAAAGTACGTATATTTATTCCGTCAGCAATGTGTACTACTCTTTCAGGTTCTACTATATTGTATTCGGAAACAATTTGTTTGTGATCGCTACATGTTATGCAGTCTGCAATGTTACGCTGTATCCACGCATTGAAAGGGAAAATGGTGGTTAGAAAAAAAAAAAAAAATTAAACGCAGAGTCAACTCATAACGGTTGTTATATTTACCATTCTTCTAGAATTAACTCTTCGTCTGGCTGCAACTGGTCGCTCCAGAAATGCAAGGCTTTTTCATCCACGCTTGACCCACCCGCTGAATCCAGTATGACACACATCTCCTCCATGAAGCGCTCATAGGAATCGCCACTGCTTTCTTCAAACAATTGGTCGGGAGGTAGGTTCATTTCTTCGGGTACCCATTCCAATGCATTTTCAGCTGAAAGGCTTGGTACATAATCATAGTAGTTTTGTTGTTGTACAATGTGGGTTTCAGGAATGGAGGGTGCAGATATTGCAGCAGGTATCGATTCACACGGAACAGTAGTAGCGGATCCATTGCTATTGGCATTAGGAATAAATATGCCTTTAACCACAATATATGTGCCTTCTTTCACGGTGAAATGTTTTTCTTTGGCAATCTTCCAGAAACCATAGTTGTGTTCTAGCTTATCCTGCACACGTTCAAAAAAGTCATTAGTTGATAAAGTGAATCTTATTGAGGAATTAAAATTGCGCGCATGCCGACGGTCTTGGTAATAAGGATATTTTGCTCGAATCAAATCATAGATTTGGCGTGTGCTCGCTTGGTGTCCGCAAGTTCTCAAAATAGCTTCTGACACCATGTATTTATACCCTAAATTCGGATTCATAATTTTCACGAATTCATCAGCCATTGCAGATTAGCACAAAAGATGTGTGCAGGTATCTGTTCTTTGCTCATCAAAATGAAACTGCTCAATGGCTAACAAATTGCTGTGTTTCCTTTTCAAGGTCAACAAAAGTATAAACTGTAACTCCTTATTTCAAACGCCAATTGGATTTGTAGTTTTAATTGCTTGAACATTTGTGGTTTGTTATAGCCGCATGTGGGACAAACATGTATCCTTTTTTTATCTCGTTTCTGAAAACATTACTACACTTTTCATTCAGTAACATTGAGTTTTCTTGAAAAATAACAAAGAGCACTGTGTGAAAATAGTGCTTAGACAGCCATATCAGTAAATACACACAACTGCAAAATGAAATGTTTTTTTCCCACATACATTTCTGTGTGTATTTGAAAGTCTGGTTAACTCCCTGTCTGCATGAGTTTAAATACGTGTGTATCTATATATATATATAAATATATCTCTCTCATAAATATATATATATATATATATATATATATAAAGTGTATATTGTACTATATGTATATTGTGTGTGTGTATGTGTATGTGTATGTGTGTATATATATATATATATATATATATATATATATATATAATTTTTTTTTTTTTTTTAAATATTGCAGGAGTACACACAACATATTGATGGCAGTAAGTAGGCCTTGTATGAAACCTATTTAAATGGTGATAAACATGAGTGAATTAAGTAATAAACATTTGTTTGCGCCCAATAATGTTAGAGGCTCACACTTAGTATAGTTCTCAAACATTAGGCCTGTATTATTTAAATACTGTGTTTTCACAAGGAAGCATGAAGTGTATGTTTTTTGTAAATACATCTATACCAGTTCAGATAGTACTATATATACATACACACACACACACACACACACACACACAGTGTGTGTGTGTGTGTGTGTGTGTGCATATATGCATACATACATCATATATATTAGTATAAATTCAGAGATGTTCTTGAAACAAGAACACATAAATGATTAAAGGACAACATTACAATGGCCAGCAAAGGTAAGTAATATTTAACACAAAATCCTGCTGTACACGTACAAGAAAGATGTTTGCAGTTAAATAGGTGCTTTTATAATTGCATGTGAATAATATGCACATGCAATGATTACATCAAGTAACACACCCAAATGCAATGTTTTGCTGCAAAGTCAATGGCAGCTTCTCTAAACTTAGCAACTGGCTCCTGGTGGACCATTACTGAACAGACGATTAAAACATAAATATTTAGAACACTATTCATTAATTAGGAGTGTTAACATTTCCAAAACTTCACGTGTACAAGAACATATTTGAAAGTTTGGAAACAACACAGTCTTCAGCATACATACAATATTAATTAGATAATCTGAAGTCAACAAAACAAGGCCAAAGACATATTTTGTGAATTATAAAATTTATTTTTTTTGTTCCTTTTGAGACCGAGTAACAGGCCTGCTTGTTGTCTCTTGAATTTTCCTTTTTCGTTTGCCACCAACTTTAGCCACAACAGAGCCACTTTGAGTGGCCTCTGGCACTTCTCGGGCAGGGCTTGTGGCCAGTGACTCACCTACAGGGCTTTTGGGCAGTGATTCACCTACAGGGCTTTTGGGCAGTGATTCACCTACAGGGCTTTTGGGCAGTGATTCACCTACAGGGCTTTTGGGCAGTGATTCACCTACAGGGCTTTTGGGCAGTGATTCACCTACAGGGCTTTTGGGCAGTGATTCACCTACAGGGCTTTTGGGCAGTGATTCACCTACAGGGCTTTTGGGCAGTGATTCACCTACAGGGCTTTTGGGCAGTGATTCACCTACAGGGCTTTTGGGCAGTGATTCACCTACAGGGCTTTTGGGCAGTGATTCACCTACAGGGCTTGTGGCCAGTGACTCACCGACAGGGCTTGTGCCCACTGACACATGTGAGCAAGTTGGTAGACACTGCACAAGTGATGGTTGGTCTGTTTCATGTGTGTCTTTTGTTGTTTTTGACCAAAAACTGGTCAGTAGTAACTGCTTGTGTTTTGTTTTTGTGGGCTCCTTTGTAGGTGTCAGCTGCTGATTTTGTACAGATGGCAGCGGTAGGATGTCGTCAGGAACCTGCACAGCAATGTCTGCTACTTGACCGGTAACATTCGGACCTGGTGAATGAAGATCAGAAGCATGTGGTGAAAACTGACCAGCATGAACAGATCCTGCCTGTGAGCTGTTCAAGTTGAATTGTGGTACATTCGTCATTCTCAAGTAATTAGCTTGTGTTTGCTGAACAACTAATGCTTCGAATGAGGTGTTGATTTTTTGCAACTGTTTCGGCACTTCAATGAAGACTCTGTGGAGATGTGCCAATTGTGAAACTGTTTCTTCCTGCAGTGCAATCATCCTTTCCAGCACTGTCATCAGGTCAGAATGGCGACGATTTTCTGCTTCCACAATTTTTCCCTCAGAAGCTACAATTGCATCGTATGTCGTATTTGCTGGACGATTTGGCGGTAAAACAGTTTCAATTGGAACGTCTTCATGGTCACTTGCTTGTATTTGTGTGTCTATGGCGGCGGCATCATCATCATCATCATCATCATCATAATCCTCTTCATCATGTTCTACAAATAAATGTACACATTATTAAATGGCATGTTAATCTCTGCTGTGTTACTATGTAATTCTACTGTGTCATAAGTAACAACTAACATGTTTCCATACGTTTTATAACCTCACATTAAAAACTACCTTGACTTAAGAATAATGTTTGGACTCAGTATGAAATATGAATGAATGAAAACTTGCTCTAAACTCACAACTCCTACATGATAGTTAACATCAGTAACACAATACATGTTGCCTTACACTTCATTTTCACATACACTAAGTAATCCTATTTAAAGAAGATGTGCAAAACAAATAATGAACATGACAACATAACATATAGAAGAGCACATATTATATGGCCACCAACTGATACACTCACCTTCTAGGTGTGTTGAGCTGGCTGACCCAGGTGAAGACACTTGTTCCGTCTCAGGTGACACATGTCCTCCAGGGGCAACTATATTTAACAATAACATTAGTTTTACAATTACATGTGTAAATATTGAACAAACAGTTATTGTATGTTCTGTATTTATGAGTACCTAACAGCATCAGTTCCTTTACCCAAAATGTGTGTGTGAAAGTGAACATAAATAGTTGTAATAACAATGTACATGCCTGTGTACTTAGAACTTTTGAGTTCCCTAACATACAACATACTATGTTTCTGCAGTAATGCGTGAGGATAAATAGATTAAATTTGTACATAAAAATCATATGTTGTGTAGTGATATCAGTATCATAATGTACATAACTATCATGAGATGACCATTCACAATGGTTATCATGAAGGTGGTCATATTGCAAAAAGTGTTGTTTTTGGTAGAGGATATGTGTGGTACATTAATATAAGATGTGGCACACCTGAATGTGGCTGTGACTCAACAAGACAAGACATGCAGTGTGTGATAATGTGTCGTTGATAGTAGTTCAACTATAGATATGAGTGAACTAATGTGGGACGTACGCTTTGATAAGTAATGAGTTGTTGGGGCATTTAGTAGCTAAAGTGAAGCTTTCAAATGAGTGTGATTAACTTCAGTTGTGCTAGTCAGGTTGTAAGAACGGTATTCCCTTCCCCAAAAAGCCTAATCAGCCACACCTTTCAATTACTTGAAACAGGTGAAAATGGTGTGAACTAAGTTGACCCTAAAATGAGGCTGTAATTAGTGTGTGTGCTGAACCCCACCCCCTCTGTTGAAGTGTATGCTGTGATGAGATATTAATTGCAGCTGCTTTAACACAATGGTAGATGAGCTAAATAGTCGTGTGCAGTTTTTAAGTTATGAAAACAATGACATAACATATGATACGTGTGCCTCATTATGCTGTCTGTATATGACTTAAATCAAAAATGGACCTTTTCATTAACAACTATAGATGTGTTAGTGCAAGTGATGTTTGTAGGCCGTTGCATGCAATATATTTGATGCATGCTTAAAATAGGCAGTAATGTCATGTTTGTCGGAGTAAAATAAATAAAATACACAATAATATTATACATATTTATGTTCTGTACCTGTAGCTAGTAATAATTTCTCATTAACATGTGTTACACATGTGTACTACCCTGTTGTTCCCCATCTTCGCCCACCATCAATTGATTCCACTGCAGCAATGCATTTTGGGAATTCACATGTAAATGAGCACGCAATGGCACGTGCTATATTAGTTACTGCTTTTAGTAGGACTACAACATATATGTCTATTTAGATATATATATATATACAGAATCAGACATATACATATATAGATGCAGGTATGCTTATATTGTGAAGACAGTATAAAAAGCAGTGTAAATATGCAAAATAACTGTAAGCAACGACACGCCTAGTACATTAATATTTCTCACCTGGTGGAAATTGTGAGGGATAAATTCCAATATCACGGTCACCAGGTAAGCCTTCCACGACGACGGGAAGTAATTTTGCCCGAAGCAGCTCCTCCAATGGACTTAATATGAGACGTTGTGGTGTGGGCCCACCTCCAGTGCCAGTAGCATGCACGCGTTGGTGTTGTATTTTCTTTTTCAATTTGGACCTAATATCATCAAATCTCTTGTGACAACTCCGCTTGTCCCTCACATGATTCCCACACGCATTGACACCAATGACTATTGTGTCCCACATTTCTTTTCTGCTTGCTGAACTTGTCCGCCCTTGAAAAACATATAAAATATATGAGGTAAATTAATAATAATAGAAGCACCAGTTTCCTACACTGCTAGCTGTTCCAAGAGATAGCAAACATGCTGTTTTAGGTGTAATATGTGAAGCACATGAGCATTCACTACTAAACCTATACATGTAAGCAAGCTTGCATTCATATTGTATGCAGTTATGGCAAATTGACCGCCTGTGTTTAGTTGTCCTTGTAACGCATGATAAAAAGCTGTGTTTCCAGACTAATTAACATAGAAAGATATTGTGAACCCATATTTGCATATGAACAAAACTCAGATGACCTAGGATCACATGTATTTGATTAATAAATGTAAAGGTACACTTACCTAGTAAATGTCCATATATACTGTCATAGTGCTCCAGAATCCCAGTGACAAGAGCTCTATTTTCCTGGTCATTGAAGCGAGGATTACGTGGCTTCTCCACACGTTTCTTCCGAGCAGGTTTAGGGTCAGAGCTTGGCTGGTGCTGACTGGACTCTCCTTCTTCCAATGGAAGAGCCTCCAAAAGCTGCCCACCAGCAAGCATGCCACCACCATCCACCCCATCAGCAACTGCGCCACCAGCAGCACTCCCAGCACCAGCACTCCCACTCCTAGCACCAGCACTCCCACTCCTAGCACCAGCACTCACACTCCTAGCACCAGCACTCACACTCCCAGCAACAGCACTCCCACTCCCAGCAACACCACTCGCAGCACCAGCACTCCCACTCCCTGCAACACCACTCGCACTCTCAGCAACATCACTCCCCTGAACAGTACGTTCACTCCGACGCGTACTCGCACGAGTAGCACTCCCACTCCCACCAGCATCACTCTTCCCACGCTTTGCGGGCATACTTCCAGCACTCACAAAAAACAGACAAGAAATGTACAGCCAATCACACGAAACACTTCCACATATAAAACAAGACAAAGATGTAAACAAAACAACAATGGACAAAGCTCACCCAATACACAACAAGTCTCTCAGTCAATATGCAAATCTTCAAACAGCCAGCTCTGTGCGTCTCTCTCTCTCTCACTCCCAACAACACAGAGAATGATTAGCAGTACACGTTGCCTTTAAATATGGCGCGCAATCCAATACATGCTTGTTTCGCCTGATTCAGCAAGATTTGTGATTGGGCAACCTAACAGCACCCCGCCACGCACGCCGATACACCTGTGTGTGATCGGCTAATCATCGTGAGAGTGGGCGGATTTGTTTTCGGCTTGATTTTGAATGTATTCGGCACTTACTGCATACGGAGAGGAAAATCGCCAATAACATGACTAATCGGTAAGATTGCCGATTTCACATAATCGACGCTTACTGCATGAGGCCCATAGTGAGAGTTTCATGGGAACACACACGCTGCAAATAAACAGAACAGTACATATTGCAGCAGTCTCAGTGGATAGGAAAAAACCGCTACACATGTTGCATAAGTCTCAACAAGTAGCGACTGCCCAACTACACCATAATTGGGCAGTCGCTACTTGTTGAGACTTATGCAACATGTGTAGCGGTTTTTTCCTATCCACTGAGACTGCTGCAATATGTGCTGTGCTTATACTAATAAATAGCAGTATCTAAGTAGATCTTTCTGTTTATTTTCAGCATGTGTGTTCCCATGAAACTCTCACTATGGGGCTTATGCAGAGAGCAACGTTATATAATTGTAAAACGGCAATAAAATAGCCACAGAATTGCCGTTACTTAAGGTCATATGCTGAAAACGTCGTTACCTCTTTTTACACATGTGGTGTCAATTTCGGCGAGTTCCGATTTGCCTTAAACTCGCCATACCGTAGCGCGAGCTGTATAGCCAACTTTTCCTGGATACCTAAAACTCGCCATACTATGGCACATGTTGGCGCGCGCCTCGATTCGGACCTTCTGGAATTGCACGTTATATTAGCATGGCGAGTTCCAGGTTCTCGCCACGTGTTTGGCGACTTTTACACTTCAGAAAACAGTTCTGGCGGATTGTAAAAATCGCGCCATTTTCTCACGAGTAAAAGGTTTTGTGGCGAGTTTTTTGGCCAGAAGATGGCGCAATTTCCATATCTATCCTCTCTGCATAAGCCCCTATGTGTTTCAGGGTGAGAACTGCAATGTGGTAACTGACACTGGCTAATTACACCATACATGTTGGGATTTTATTCCTATCACCATTGGGACATTTCTTTTAATATAAAAGTTAATGTCCAATTAAGTTTTCCTAGTTATGAGGCTATAACTTGATATGGTCAGTGAACCGTGCCTCAGGGCTATACGTTTGCACATTTTGTGCTAGCCCTTTCTAGGACCCCACACTTCTGCTAGTTGTTCCTCCCACCTTATTAGGTTGATCATACAGATTGAATTGGGTGTGTTGATACTGTGATTTCACGCCGATTTCTGCATCTACACCATCACACTTCACTGGTCTGGCTATATTGCTGCCAGTACATATTGGTATTTTAAGATTACCCCTCTAGGTATCATCTCCTCCAGATTTAGTATCGACAGTTTTATACTATTTGAGACTGCCGGTTTAATAGATATAAGCACTGCCTGATTATAGGTTTGCGCTTAGTTCTGCAGGAGTTGATCTATATAGACTGAGGCTATATACCAGTGTGTTTAGGTGTAGTGTTTCTTTTTACCCTTTTTTCTGTATATGTACGTAATACGGTAAATACCGTAACATATTTGGTATGTAATTCGGGGGTGGCCCTGGACTTGTTTACCACACCACTCTGTACAACTACTATTTTACGTTTATTATTGATACATTAAATTATTTTAAATTTGCCACATCATATCACTTAGATTGATCTGAGTGCATTCAGGGGGGAACCTTTCGTTTGTTTGTTCAAGTACCCCTTCTGCAAAGAAAAAAAAAGTCTGGAAGAATTGTACTAAGCATTAATGATTGCTTTATTAGAATAGCGCGCACCAGTATGAAGGGCGGGCACTGAACACTGCACATGGCATGGATGGATATGTTCGACTATTGCAGTTTCTGAAGGAGAAAGAGATTCCGAGAGTAAGAGATTGAAAAGACCTTTCTGAACTGATCGCTTCAATCTACCTCCATTCGAGTACCTGCCTCAATCCGAGTACCTGCCCCAATACCATTACCAGTACAGAACAAGCCACTCCGAAAACGAGATGAATCTACATCCCAACTACATGACTGAGCTGAACAATTGTGGGCAGCACACCCCTTTCATCAACTCATACAATTTCAACAATGGGTTGTTGCCTCCCTATCCTCTGCCCGGGGATAATCAAGGCAAATGTACAGTACGTTTACATACAGTAGACCAGCAGATAGTAGAATTGTCATTCCCAAATGACCGTCATATACGTTCCATGAAACACACACGTGCCTACAGTACATTCAAAGACGTGCATATGCCACATGTCCATGCACCCATATGCATAGACAAAGCATGCACACACCACTGGAAGCCTTTATTTCTGCAAGTATATGAAGCGCAGGCACAGTCACTCGGTGTGATGTATTATAGTTTTTTATATATTATAATCGGAGTGGGCACATAGAGGATCAAGTTGTTCACACATCATTAGCGGCCTGAACATGCCTCATGCTTCCGAAACTTAGAACACTACATTAGTATAAGTGTATACACTAAGCTATGCATGAATCACTCATGTGCTCAGTGCTAAGCTGGCTGTGACATGGGCACGAGAAAGTGCTGCTCAACAGGAATGTTAAAAGTCAGAAAGATATATTTGGAAGAAGATTGTATTATTTCACAAAGTTGTTATTAGTTATCTCTAAATTGTAATTTCCTGTAATCTCATAAAAGAATGCCATATTTTAAATATACTCTTTAGTCATCTGAAGTTTTTAGAGAAATAAGTGGTGGGTTACATTGAAATAAATGGGCTATGATATCATACGAAATTAACTGGAATAAGGGATGGGTTACATTGCATTTACATGTACTGTATATTAAAGACACACTAGCACATAAGCGCCGCCTATCGTTACTGCAGAGTACTACGATAGATGCAAAACTCAATATTTGCGGTCGCGGCATAGTCGCGAAGTCAGTTGCGCACACCCCTCAAAACATAAATAAAACATAAATAATTGCCACGGACTTACAAACACCCACGGTACTCGCGGTGGCAGTAGATAGTCCTACATCTGTACCACCTCTTAGTAAACATGGCCTTTGTCTCTAGGTTTGAAATACTTTGGGAAAGTATAAAACTAAAATGCTTTCTTTGTGACAATGCATGTTAACAGGATATGAATAATTGAATACGTTTTATATGACTTTGAGGACGAGTGAGCATTGGTTCTGTCTTTGCTTTTGTTGGCTCTTGTAATCCTTGTCTGGTCCAAACATACAATTGTGTGGAGCAATGTGAGCGCTATTCATAAACGTAATAGTGTTTGTACAGTTTGACACAGGTCGATTCTTTATGTGTAAACACTGTTAAATCTACTGTATGATTAACACTTTTATTGGCCCATTCAAATAACTTACAACTTTAACCAGATCAATACAGTATTGTAGTAGAAATACCAATTACCCTATATTAACCTATTAAAGCAGTCACTGGCAGCAGTTTGCTTTGTTACTAGGTAGGACTGTCTCTAACATGGGATCCCATTAGAGCAGTCCATAGATGACACTAAAGTAAATAGAGCTTTCAAACTCTCACATCTCTCTACCATATGTGAAGACCTGTCAGGTTTTAAAAGTTGTATTTACAATTCAATCTATGAAGATCTCTGTCAACTGACAATATACCTATATTTCTCCAGAGCAAATGCATCTTCTATAATGTTGCCATAAAATGCTGTATAATGAAATATTTATAAGTAATTCAACAGTTTGACCCTTCTGACTTTCTTAAATATTCTGCCAATCCGCTAAACATAACAGCTCTACGTCCACAATTCAGTGCTGTGACAGTAGGTCGCGTTTGGAAATGCAGTAAGCTGTATATACATACATTTTGGAAACTACAACGGGCATTAGGTTAACGCATTCAGTTCCAGGCAGAGATGGAAAGAGTTTTCTAACTGAACACCAGCAGATATTTTACCAACGTGTACAAAAATATATGTGTTAACAAATTTGCAGACTGAAAATCTGAAGAAGAAATTCTAAAACAAATTTTACAACGGTTTACGATTCCTTACACTGATCAAAGGAGCATCAAATAAATCTTCAACTCTATTACACTTCTTACATTCCATATTATAAGTTAACAGTGGTGATTTTAAGATTTCTACAATGCTCGCTGCCAAATGTAGCTAACTTCGGCTTGCCTTGCACTCAAACTAAGTACATATATACACTGCCATGGCAACCTCTTTCCAATGTATAAATAAAGCTATTCCATTTTCTTAAAAGGTTCAACCAGGACATACAACAATATATTGGAAACAGAGTAGGAAGATGCTCTAGTCTGGGAAATAATAGGATTTTAGAACCACGAACGCTTGGTTGAACAAGTCTTTTATGCTGTATGTTGTTATTCTTATGCTCTTCCAGAGACCTGTGCAAACCAGAACTGTCCTGAATAAACCCTGTTTGTTAGCATTGTGCATCATATTTGACTAAATCATGAAATTGAAGTGATAGAGGTTAAAAACAATCACCAATAAAATCACACCAGCACTGAAACGCCATGAGAACGCAGTTCAGTGCAGAGAAAAAAAACATGTGCATGCGCACCGCTGTCTGTCACATACAAACTTGCACCACAGGTGCACAAATAGTAAATATTTGTACCCCATACTAAAAATTAAGATACATAATTAAAAGAAGTCTTAACTAAACCTCCAATTACTTCCTTCCTGCAGGGCCGATGCAAGGGTATTAAGTGCCCTAGGAAAACCTTCCGCTTTGAACGCTCCCATTAACTTTTTTTTTGGCGGGGAATTGCCCACCTCAACACAATCTCCTCTTAACCTCACACACGCTCCCCCCTCTCTCCCTCACATTCTCTCTTACCCCCTCTCATTCTCTCTTTCCCCCCTGCTGATCGGTAATGCAGCCAATCAGGATGGAGGAAACTGCCCGGGTCTCTAGTAACTGCCCTGCTCTGGGACATAAGGAAACCCCCCAGCTAGTTAGGAAACTGCACCATGGAAGCTAGGCAGCTGCCGACTTTCACATTTTGCCACACTAGGTGGCTGCCTAGTTTGCCTAATGGTTAAGCCGGCCCTGCCTTCCAGCAACCAACAAACCTATACAAGGAAACAAAATATGCAATTAGAACATGCCAGGTATACTAAAAAACCATGTAGCATAGCACACGTGAAACTCAAACATATATGTGGGAGGATTATATACAGGCAGTCATCGGTTATTCAACGGAGTCCATTCTGGAAGTAGCGTTGGATATTGAAACCGCTGTTAAGTGAGTCCCATGTTAATCAGTGGCGGTGAGCGTTGGATAACGCATCCCGGCGTCGGATAACGAATTCCGGTGTAGAAAAATGGCCCATAGGGTTGCGTTGGATATGCCATTTGTTGTAACGTGAAACGTTGGATAGCGAGGACTACCTGTAGTCCACAACATCAACACTGGGTTAAAGAATGCTATACCAGCAGGAGATACTTAAAAAACAAATACTTTAGAAGTAATATCAAATGACCTGCTCAAGAGGGGAAAAAACACGAACTAAAAACAAAGATGCATTTGAAACCCATGAAAAGCTAATTTAACAAGGAGATTTCTTTTCTAATACACTTTAATAGGCATGTATTGGTTATATGTTTCCACACATTGCAGTGGTGCTGTGACCATTCTAACCTGACACTTCCTTCCGATCACTCTGCGATTGTTGGTCCCAATGCTAGCACTTTGTCATTCTCTTCCTTCACTCTTCACTCCCTAAATATTACATTTATGGCTCCTAATCTGTTAAATAACCATGTTCCTGTCTCTTTTCGGTCCTTAACACCATGTACCGTACTATTTTCCTGGTTCCTATAATTGCCTCTCAGAAAACCTTATTTCTAAAATTGCAATGACTGTCCTGGGGAAAAGATTTAACATTTTGAAACCTTGTCTTAAAACATGTTTCTGTTAGTCCAGATACAAACGTCTCCTATCTAATTTTACCGGAAGAAAAAAAAGAAAGTCCCCTTTTTTACGGAAGGCATTTTCAAGCAAGCACCTGATTCAAACAAATGTAAAGCCTGAGACTTAAAGTTACGTCAGTTGTTGACAGCTACTTTAAAATGATTCCTACATTATCCATTAGCAGTATGTATTTTAAACCTGTTCGGATGCCAGGAAAGTTAAAACTAATTTAATTAAAAACAGAGTACACTCTGACATTAATTGCATATGAAATGGACAAAGTGGAAAGAGACAAGAAATGTACTTATTAGTATAAACATTATTAGGAATATAAGAAAATCAAATTATTCAGATGTGCAGGAATGTGGCACTTACCCTGTTATTTTAAATGGAAAAAAAAACCCAGAAAATATTCAACTTTGCTAAATTATTTAGAGTGAAAACCACTACCACTCAATTATTGAAGGAAAGACACAACCCTGCTGCTTTGCAGTGTATCCGGGAAGGATAATGAATGCACTATACACAATCACAATAAACATGAATACAGGAATGGGACTGCAGTATGAGGTAGAGGAGCCTTTAGAAAGAGGGGTCAGCCCGGTTGGATCAGATCTGTGTAAACCGGACTGCTATCCTTGTGGTGTAATAGTACTAGGGGTGTAATAGTACTGCAATATTTTAAAATTGTATGTGTGCAGGTTCCACTGTACTTATGATTCTATGTACCTAGAGATAAACACACGTGTTAGATAATTATGCCATGTGCCACCACGGTTAATGGGGGCATCAATATTTTTAGCAGGGGGAGGATGTAACCCGAAGTGTGATGAGCTTGAACACTTGTACACTGCCCCCTGGGAGGTTCCTCTCCAATGTGCTCTGGACATGTGACTGTGCTGGACATGAGAGCAGCCAATAATAAAGGCTGTGGAGGAGGAGGGACTATGAGGGAGAAGAGCCTTTAAAAAGGAGGGGCAGCCATGCTGGATCAGATTTCCGCAGACCTAAGTGCTATAACTGCTCCTCTTCCACAATGTTACTTTTATGCCTGATGCACTTATTCCCATGATGTGTTATTTGTAGTTATTTGTTATTTATATGATTGTCAAGTACATTACTACTGTGAAGCGCTATGTACACTAATGGCGCTATATAAATAAAGACATACATACATAAGGTTCAGTCGAGGTCTAGAGAGAGGTGAGGGGGGAGAGAGAGGTGAGGGGGGAGAGAGAGGTGAGGGGGGAGAGAGAGGTGAGCGGGGGAGGAGAGAGGTGAGGGGGGAGAAGAGAGGTGATGGGGGAGAAGAGAGGTGAAGGGGTGAGAGGTGGAGGAGGGAAGAAGAGAGAGGTGAGGGGAACAAGAGAGAGGTGAGGGTAAGGGGGAGTGGAGGTGAGGGGGGGAGGGAAGAGGTTAGAGAAGTGGGGGAGAGACTGCAAATGCTGCTGTGCTGTGTGAGAGGAGAGGAACAGAGATGCAGCTGGAGCTTGGACCAGGAGAGGTATTTACTGTTAGCAGTTTTAAATTTGGCAGATTTTTTATTTCAAATTCTCATCACGCTCCCCCTGCATCTCTAAAAGGTGAATTGGCAAGTTGCCAAAAATTCTAATTTTATCCAATCAAGGAGCAGGAATTTCAATAATGCTTGGAATTTTACAGCTTTAGCCTGTACTGCTGCGGCCAAGTTTATTCGAGCATTTGCCCGTTCTTGGCCGCAGCAGTAGCCTGGCGCGCGCCCGAGGGTGACGGGCGCGCGCCGAAGCAGCGGAAGAGCGCCCTCCGATCGGGGCGCTCTCCCTACCGCTGCCGGATCCGCCGGGTCCCCCGGAACCCCCTGCCGCCGTCACCCACATCGCGGGACACCAGGGCTCCCTCGGGTAGCCCTGGACGCGCGTGCAGGGGGCGCAGGCTCCCGAAGACGCGTGACCGCGCGTCTATGACGCGCGGCACGCCGAGGGGCGGCCACTAGCAAGCCGGGAAATCTCCCGGCTTGCGGATCTGGCCGCACTGCAATTAAGTGTGTCGGCAGTGTAATTCAGATAATAGGCTAAAGCTGTAAAATTCCAGGCATTTTTGAAATCCCTTTTCTCTGATTGGTTAGAATTCCGGGCATTATTCATTCAGGAATTTGAAATAAAAACTACCAACTGTAAATGTAAATCTCTCTCTTTCTCTTTCTCTTTCTCTTTCTCTCTCTCTCTCTCTCTCTCTCTCTCTCTCTCTCTCTCTCTCTCTCTCTCTCTCTCTCTCTCTCTCTCTCTCTCTCTCTCTCTCTCTCTCTCTCTCTCTCGCATCAAAGTAATATTTCTCACCACTTTTATAGCTTGTGCTAAGGTAATTTGTATTTGCTTTTAATTAAGTTGTAGTTAATATCACTGTCCCCCCACTTCTCTCCCCCATCTTCCCTTCATCCACCTCTCCCCCTTCTTTTCCCCCCACCCCTCTCTCCCCTCTCTCCCTCTCTCTCACCCTTCTCCCCCCTCTCTCTCCCCCTCTCAATCTCCCCCTTCTCCCTCCCCCTCTCTCTCCCCCCTCACCTCTCTTCTCCCCCTCACCTATCTTCTCCCCCCTCACTTCTCTTTTCTCCAACCCCCTCACCTCTCTATCCTCCAACCCCCTCATCTCTCTCTTCTTCCTCCCTCACCTCTCCCGCCTCCCCCTCACCTCTCTATCCTACCCCTCATCTCTCTCCCCCCTCACCTCTCTCCCCCCTCACCGCTCTCCCCGCCTCACGTCTCTGTCTTCCCCCCATCACCTCTCCCCCCCCACCTCTCTCCCCTCTCATTTGTTACTTGATTTCATTTTTCTACACAGATACATCAGCGTAGTTCCGAATAATATATCTACAAAATTGTCTATTATTTTATGAAAAAAGAGAAAAAAACACAAAAGCGCACCAAGATGAGAGATGTAATATATATTACCTTAAATATAAATAGTAATAACTTACATATAAAAATTCTTTAATGATCCCCGATTCTGACGTTGATCACAGGAGTAGGGCATCACATAGGGAATATATGGGCAGTCTCAGTCCTGGGATATCAGTCCCGTGCGCTGGGGCTGTCTCCGTTGTGTCTCCTATCCTCCACGTGTAATAGCGTGGTGGGGAGTGTAGCGCGCATGCGCAGGAACCGGAGCCCTCTATAGGTGTCCTAAGGATGCCTGTCCGTTTCTGATAACGTAGAAACGATCGGGAACGGGCAAAGACGATACACTTGAATGTGTACTGGTGGTAGATAATGAAACCGCCAGCCACAATAGTCGCGACGCGTTTCGTTTACCAAAGTAAACTTCTTCAGGCAATATCTGGGGCACCTGTTTGGGGGTCCTTTATAGGTCTAATGCTGTACGTCATTGGTTAATACTCAATGACTGCATGGCCAATCAGGCTTGTGTACTGGTAGGGGCGGGCCAGATTGAGAAGCCCTCCCTATTTGTGTATGTAGCCAGGTCACCCTTTGCCCCCTGCGACCCCCTCGGGAGCCTCCGTGGGCACAAGCGATGCCGGGTACTGCCGGAGGCCAGCGGCAGACCCGACGGCCATCCCAAGGGTGGGGGCCGTTGCAGGGAGCGGTGCGCTGTCTCCGCGAGCAGGTCGGTTGCCGGGGACGCGATCGGGCCGTTGCTAAGGCCGCGGTCGCGTCTCTAAGGTCCCGGCGGCCGGCGAGGAGAGCGCCGCCATTACGCAACCACTCGCGCATGCGCAGTGATCGCGCGAGTGTAGGAGTAAGCCGACAGAGTCGCGCATGCGCAGTACAGCCGCCAGAGGCAGGGAAAGTCGCGCGAGGGCCAGAACAGAGTAGGGAAAGGTTGAGGAAGCCCCAGATAGCTCGCGCCTGCGCAGGAAAGGCGCGCACGCGGCCCCAATGCCAGGATAGGCTCTATGGGACTACAACTCCCATGGAGCATAGCGAGGGAGGCACCAGGTGCCTCATAGGAGCCAATAAGGCTGCAGGACTGCCCTGGAGGAAAGGATACATTTCGCGGGCTTGCACCACGCTAGTCAGTCAGCGGAGGGACCCTGTGAGGGAAGGAGGTAGGGTACAGGAGAGAGGGACTCCCCTGTATTAGGCCAGCACCCCCTTTGGTCCAGGATAGCTCAGCTCCCCAGTAAGGTGAGTGTTGCCAGGGGCAGCCCTCAGGTTAGGGACCCTGCCACTTACATTAGTGGGAGCTGAGAGAAGGAAGTCTGCAGTTAGAGAGTTGGAGTCAGGGAGCTGTTAGGGAAGTAGGGTGTAGGGAGCGAGTGCAGCTTCTGCCCCATATAGGTACCTACACTCCAGGTAGACCCCAACTCCCCACTAGTTGGGTCGGTAACTGTTCAGAAGGTGATAGAGAGTTGGAGCTAGGGAGCTGTGAGGGAAGAAGGGTGCGGGGAGTGAGAGCAGCTCCTGCACCCCATAGGTACCCACACCCCAGGTAGGCCCCAACCCCCCGCTAGCGTAGTGGGTTAAGTACTGAGGGAGGCCCAAGATAGGGACGCTGCCCTTAGTGTTGTTAGAGTGCTGCATTGTCAGGGTCACAGCGAGCAGTGCTGTGAGGTCTGATAGGCAGGCACCTTGTTGCGCAGCACGTTGGCTGCAGCCTCCAGTGAGTTACAGCTTGCTGCGGTAGGCGCTGGGACTAGTCAGAGAGTAGTGGGTCTGGAGAAGGGCTATAGCTGTTCTAGTCACCTTGAGGTAGCGCTAGGGGTAGGATGCCTGAAGGGATAGCCTGTTAACGAGGTCAGGAATTCTGGAGAGGATCTGCACTAGGCTAGCCAACAGTAGGTAGACGCCCAAGTACTGCATGGAAGAGTACTCTAGTCCATTCCAGATCACTTACCGAAGGGACTTGGGTAGTTGGGGGAGTGGGACAGGTCATTACCCCCTGCAGGCCCTAGGAGTTCCCCAAGCCACTACAGGTTGCTGTACTACAGGGACAGGCCCTAGGTTAGGGTTCCTGTCACGTTAGTACCATTTATATAGATAGGGACACAGCGGCTGCTGCTGTTCCTGTGGAAGCGGTCCAGAGACGATTCCAGAGTGGGACCGCCCTAGTGGTCCGCACGTGCAAGGAGTTCGGTTGGAGGATCAGACGGACTCATCACACGTCTGACCCTTTGAGAAGTTTGTTGCTGACCCGAGCGCCGGAGTGCTCGGCAGGTATTATACCATCACATGTGCACCAACAGGCCTAGAGGTTCTTAGTGACTGCGCAGTCACCCATTGACTATCTCTGTAGGAGTACGGGACATTGGGTGGGGTTCTTGGGACACTGGGTGGAATCACCTAGTGTTTGGGAATCGTCCTGCGAGACGTCACTGTTAGTGTCTCACCGAGAGAGGGACACAGGTTATCATTATTATTCGTTAGTAAAGTCCTTAGTTATATAATCACTGTGTGTGTGGTTTCTGATTGGGTTCCTATGTAGGGTCATTCTACACTTCCATAGAATCCTACACAGGTGGAGGCGCTGAAAGAAGATTCGTTCCAGAGGATTCACCCCAGGCTCTCACTAGCGGAGGCTCAGACTTCCTGTGAGCCTGCAGGTATACGCACCACACCGGTAACACCGCATGTTCTACTCACCCACACTATATATATGCGATTGGGTGGGGTGGAATACCCGTTACATGTATATCCTCCATGTTGAATTACACTAGATAGATTAATCAATATATATATATATATGTGTATAGAGAGGTAAACAAACCTTAAAGGGGAGCCAAAAAACAGGTGTCCCATATAATCAAGTGTAATAGAGTATACATAATATAAAAACAGCATAAATGGAAAAGTGCATGTGCATTCTAAATAACAACATTAATAACATATAAGATATATTAATAACATTTAAAACATGGAAAATGGAAAGGGAAAAAGAAGGAGGGGAGAGGGGAGAGGAGGGGGGGGGGAAAGGGAGGGGGAGAGGGGGGGGAAGGAAGAGACAAAAAAGGGGGAAAGGGAAAAAAAAAGAAGAAGGGGGAAGGAAAACGGGGGGGGGGGGGGAAGGGGGGGAAAGGGGGGGGGAAAGGGGCGGGGAAGGGGGAAGTTGCTAGGGGGGATAAAAAACCACTAAGGTGAAAGAACAAGTAGCGAGAAATAAGAAAAAGGCAGATAAAAAATCAACTAAAATGTCTAAGGGAAACAGAACCTTATATTAGACCAATGATTGTTTCAAGGTACAGTATACATGTGTTCACCTCAAAAAAGGGGTTAATTCCACATAGTCATTCAAACCCCCCGGGTACTTAGATTGGAGGGTAAAAATCCAGAATTGCTCCCTTTTTGCAATCTGTAGATCTATGTTACCAGCCCGTACATTAGTTGTTACATGTTCAATGCCTATATACTTAACCCCTATAGTACTACATTGATGGACATCCTTAAAATGCGACAATAAGTGTGTTAGTGGTTTGTTAGAGGCCAGTAGTTTGGGGATATTGGTAATATTTCTGAGGTGCTCCATCATTCTTATTTTGAGCTGACGTTTAGTACGGCCCACATACTGTAATCCGCATCCACATTGCAGGATGTAAATAACATATGTGGTTAAGCAATCGATGTAGTTATTAATTTCATATCTGATATCTGTCACTTTGGATTCAAAGTAATCTTGTGTAAGCATTCTTAGACAGATTTTACACCTATTGCATCTGTGGTTACCTTTAATGCCCAACATCTCCCTAAGATCTTTCTTTTTGATGGAATCACTACCTTTAAGGAGACTTGGGGCCAAGATGGTTTTTAAATTGTTAGATCTCGTGAACACAATGGGTGGTCTTTTTGGTAAGATTTTTACCAAGATGGGATCCATCTGCAAAATATACCGGTATTTGTTCAAAATGTGTTTGATCTTTCTATGTGAACTATTAAATTTTGTTATAAAATACGGTGTTTGTTTCTCATTTTTTCTTTCATTGTCATTGAGGTCTGTTTCGCTTAATCCTAGATTGGGCAATGTGATAAGAGAACCATTAGTCACTGAATCCTCCAATGGTTGGATTGATGTAGTCCCAGTGGAAACATATTTTTGTTTACCATTATATTTACCATTATATTTACTATTCTTTGGTTGAATCAGTTTCTTTCTATTAATGTTTAGTGCTCTTTTAAAGGCTCTATCTATAAGAGTAACATCATAGCCCTTTTGGGAGAAACGTTCAAAGAGTATTTGAGATTGTACCTTGAACGTTTCTATGTCAGCACAGTTACGCCTAATGCGTAAAAACTGGCTGAATGGAATGTTATTGATGCATCTCCTTTCATGTCCGCTCTCTGGGTGTAGAAAGGAGTTTACATTAGTATTTTTAAAATGTGTTTTAGTATGCAGCTCGTTGTTGATAATATAAATTTCTAAGTCCAAGAAGATAATCTTACTTTGACTTATTTCACTGGTAAAAATGAGATTGAACTGGTTATCATTCAACATCGCAACGAAGCTATCAAACGAAGTGTCATCACCGTCCCAGATAACAATCACATCATCGATGTATCTGCGCCACATGATCAACTGTGGTGCAGATACATCAATGCCCCATATATTGGACGATTCCCACCATCCCATGTACAAATTTGCAAAAGATGGTGCAAAACATGTCCCCATAGCAGTGCCACACAGTTGTAAATAAAACTCGTGTTCAAAAAGAAAATAATTGTGTTTCAATATAAATTCGATTGAGCTGTGAATAAATCTACGTTGGAGAAAAGGTAAAGTGCCGTGTAGTGACAAAAAGTGATGAATAGCATCTAAACCCCCTTCGTGTGGGATAGAAGGGTAAAGTGATTGAACATCAAGAGTGGCTAAATGATAAGAAGATTTCCATGTGAAATCTGCAAGAAGAGTGAGGAGAGAAGTAGTGTCAAGTAAATGTGATGGTAATAGTGGTACTAAAGGTTGAAGAAAAGAATCTACATAGGAAGAAAGATTGACAGTAAGAGAATTAATGCCCGAAATAATGGGTCGCCCAGGTGGATTAGTGAGTGATTTTTGAATCTTGGGCAAATGGTACATAATAGGGATGGTGGGAGCCGTGCAGCATAAAAATTCAAACTCTTTTTTGGTGAGAACGCCAGATGTTAGGGCGGATTCCAAATGTACATTTAGGTCTAGTTTGAATGCAGCTGTAGGGTCTTTGGGTAATTTGCAATAAGACAATGGATCAGACAATAATCTGACAGCTTCTTTGCAATAATCTACTCTGTCTTGAAGTATGATACCTCCACCCTTATCTGCTTCACGTATGACTATATTAGGATTTAGTTGTAGCGTTTTTAGCGCATGTCTTTCCTGTGCAGTTAGGTTTGAGTTCTTATTCATCAGAAATTCTTTCCCTTGTCCCAAAATTTGAAATTCCCTTTCAACCAATTTATTGAATATATCAATGTGGTGTCCCCTAGAGTGATAAGGATGGAAAACAGAATTAGGTTTGAATAGTGAATGTTGTATAGATATATTATCTTTGGTATTGGTAATGCCCTCATCCATTAGTGACATCAAGTCCACTAGTTGGGTCTGTTCACTTGTGGACAATGCATGTACAATAGGATTAATGGTATCAGGGGTAAGTTGGGGACCCCTTTGATCCGAAATAAAATGTCTACTCAGAGTTAATTTGCGATTACATTTTTGCAGATCTATATAAAGATCGAAATTGTTAACTCTACGTGTAGGGGCAAACGAAAGACCTTTACCTAAAACATTCATTAATGTATGGTCTATACGGGAATTAGATAAGTTAAAGATACCCTTAGATACCCTTAGATCTCAATGTTGAGTCATCTGGGTAAGTTTGAGAGGGGAGTGTTGTTTCTCTGCCCCTTGTTCTAATTCCCCTATGTCCTCTCCTGAATCCTGTCTTTTCCTTGTAGTTTTTTGGGGGGCTCCCAATAGAGGCGAATGGATGGAGTCCCAAGCCTGAAGAAGTTTACTTTGGTAAACGAAACGCGTCGCGACTATTGTGGCTGGCGGTTTCATTATCTACCACCAGTACACATTCAAGTGTATCGTCTTTGCCCATTCCCGATCATTTCTACATTATCAGAAACGGAC
Organism: Ascaphus truei; assembly: GCF_040206685.1. NCBI lineage: Eukaryota > Metazoa > Chordata > Amphibia > Anura > Ascaphidae > Ascaphus > Ascaphus truei. The sequence continues at coordinate 527,650,142 of NC_134483.1, forward strand.
AGGCATCCTTAGGACACCTATAGAGGGCTCCGGTTCCTGCGCATGCGCGCTACACTCCCCACCACGCTATTACACGTGGAGGATAGGAGACACAACGGAGACAGCCCCAGCGCGCGGGACTGATCTCCCAGGACTGAGACTGCCCATATATTCCCTATGTGATGCCCTACTCCTGTGATCAACGTCAGAATCGGGGATCATTAAAGAATTTGTATATGTAAGTTATTACTATTTATATTTAAGGTAATATATATTACATCTCTCATCTTGGTGCGCTTTTGTGTTTTTTTCTCTTTTGCTAACATTGGGATCGCCGTCAGAGTCTTCCGGTGGAATCCACATTTGGAGGTGGGGGAGACACCTCAAAACACGAGAGCAGCAAAAGAACAGAGAGGGATCAACATTCCAGGTTTAAAGAGCCAGAGCGCGGACTGAACTTTTATTATTTTATGAAAAAAGCCTACATTTAGCCTATAATAGTAATAATCCCCTCAGAACAGGGCATTACTGGCTAAACATGTTCTGGCTGAATTAAAGTCCCTCGGCTTTGCCTCGGGCCTTCAACTCTTCCAGTCAGGGCATTATTGGCCAGTAATGCCCTGTTCTTCGGGGATTATTACTTAAATAATGATGTATCTTCAAATACCACTGTGATGTTGTTTAACATGTTGGCGTTACTCCCATCCATATTCCTGAAACAGGCTTTTCCTGTAGAGGAAAGCCCTATTTCAATATTTAGATGAGTGATCCACAACATTTTTTGAGCAGGAGCACCCATTTGAAGGATTTTTAAAATCTCGGGACCTCATTCATACCCTCCTTGCTTACACATAACATAGTCACCCTCCTTTTCACATGCACACCCACCACATTCACCAACACTCTTCATACACACCCTCATTCCCCCTCACTCATACTCACCCTTTTTCTCAACACATTTATCCTTACTTCTTACACAGCACACTCACCCTTTCCTGATCGTGAAAAACACATTCAGACCCCACTTCTCTTATTTACACCACATACCTTCCTCCACCTCCACTAGTCTCCCTCATCGTTCCCACAAAAAGCCCTCACACCCCCCACCACACACAAAACTTTCACACAAAACCACTGAACACTCCTTGCCACACAAAGCTCTCACTCCCCGCCATACACAAAGCCCTCACACCCCCCCCACACAGAAAGCCCTCACACCTCCCCCAAACAAAAAGCCCCCAAACTCCCACAAACACAAAGCCCTCACACCCCACCCAAACACAAAGCCCTCACACCCCACCCAAACACAAAGCCCTCACACTCCCAAAACACAAAGCCCTCACACCCCACCCAAACACAGAGCCCTCACACCCCACCCAAACACAAAGCCCTCACACCCCAACCAAATACCAAGCCCTCACACCCCACCCAAACACAAAGCCCTCACACCCCACCAAACATAAAGCCCTCACAACCCAACATAATACAAAGCCCTCACACCCCAACATAATACAAAGCCCTCACACCCCAAACAAATACAAAGCCATCACACCCCAAACAAACACAAAGCCCTCACACCCCAACCAAATACAAAGCCCTCACATCCCAAACAAATACAAAGCCATCACACTTTCCTCAACCACACAATGCCCACTTTTCTCTTTTCTTCAGAAAAACCTCAAACACATGTCAGCTGGTAAGCGGGAGCGTCCTGTCCTGTCTGGAGATGAAGAGGCTGCTCCCTCCACTGTTACGGGCTGAGAGATTAGAGGCCGGTTGTAGCTTTTATGTCTCCAGACAGCGTGAGAATGGCCCACTAAGCAGCCAGCAGAGCTTTTTTTCCTTGGTCCGCAGCACCCTTGGCAGAGGATTGCGGCACATGAGAGTTCTCCGGCACACTGGTTTAGAAACACTGATGCAGGTGATAGTAACAAAAATACTTAAAAAAGCAGCAATCCTGCCTCTTTGTCACCAGAGATACTTAGGCCTCGGGCATGGTGCCTCGGGCCGCGCTGGTCAGCGCTCCTGCTCTGCCTCGCCTGCTCAAACTGGAGCTTTTTTGTGTCCTGGCAGGCGAGGCAGTGAGCGCGCTTTGGGGGCGGTGCGTAGGCGGGGCGGAGGCAGGCCGGAGGCGTGTCGGTAGGCGGATCGGAGGCGGGGCAGGAGGCGGGGCTAGTCCCTCGCTCCCATTGGATGTGAGCGGTCACGTGACCGCTCCTCCGCTTCCCTGAGTGGCAAATTTTAAATTTGCCTGTCTCTCCAAAATACCTGAGCCTCCGCACGCATGTGGAAGCGGCTGCTAAAGCCATGCTGATGACAGATGCAGGGGGTAAGTGCATCTGCTCAGCGCGGCTCAGCATGGCTCAGCAAGGCTCACCGTACTATGTCCCAGGCCTTACCGGTGAAGGTAGCGCCATTTAGTTTCCCCAAGAGGGCTCTGAAATGCTGCTACCCTCACTAATAAGTATCTCAGGAACCAGAGGGCACCCAGAGCTTAAAACAGGGCAGATCACTCCCGCCAACCCCCCAGTCCCGATCCTGTACAAAAAAGGGGAGGAGGGTAAAACAAAAAGTGCAGCTGGACTGCTGGTTTCAAAAATAATGTTATTGTAAATAACAAGGCATTATCCTGACACAACATTATGTTAACTCCATGCTTATAAGCTCAATTACAGCCGTCATTTTTTCATACAATTACTTTAGTGAATAAAGAGTTAACTCAGGGTAAATAATGTCTGCTCTTGTCTCAGGCAATGTGACATTATTTGCTCTGATTAGTGAACGATGGCCTTTATCAGTAAGGAAATCAGTATACATATATCAACTGGGCAGGTTTGCATGTTTCTTTTTTGCAATGCAGACAAAAAACAAAACAAATGAACAGCAAGAGAAGAGAAACAGTAATCCATCCCCTTCTGCCATTGGGTTTTACTCTGAGTCCTCCCATGTGCCGGCTTCCAAAACCTCTCACAGATACAAGCTGTGCAATATACACACAAAGTCAACACACATATTCACAGTGACTCTTCAGCCATTTAAATATATTTTACACATACAAATTAGCATATTTCCCAGATACTGTATCTCCCCACATGGAGAATAGATTCTATTTCTATTTGGAGGTATATAAATAGGACTCTGTTGGGCTCGAGTATCTCGCCTCATAAACACCATCAGCCATTAAACTTACTGTAACGCTACTGTTATAACTTGAAGTACTGTATATCATAGTTAACTCCATGTTATTTGGCTTTAGTAAATATATACTTCAATAATAATAATAATGATAATAAGTATTTAAATTTTATACTTATTACCATATATGTTTTGTCAATTGGATGTAGCATTGGGCACCCCTGTCTTTTGTTTTATACATTTGCCACGCTCAGTAGCAATCTTTTTTGACATAAATATATATTCATGATGTGGTGGGTGTAGGAATTTGAGCTAGCTGGGAATGTGTGTTAATCTTTAGTAAATATAGTTTAATGATGAAGGCCCATTAAATGATGTTACCCTAGCCTTAAAGAGACTAAACAGGCTTAGTGAATCTGGGCATTTGGTATTTTTATCTATGATGAAGAGCAAAGTTATGTAAAAATATTGACATATTTTGACACATTTATCAGGCTACATTTGACTGCTTGCCTAATTATATTAGGTTTAGGATTTTTTTTTACCATTGAAGGGTAAGGTAAATATTGCCATTTCAAATATTTATTATTTTAATCGAAACGGCAATACTGTAGATTGCTAAAATCAGAGATTTGGTACAATTGTCATAAAAACGAGTACTTTCTTGGATATAATCGTACGTTTATTTATTACATTTAGATTTGTTTTGTAAACATTCTGGAAAAAAGGGATGTCAACATATTTTTCCTGGCAAAATATTTGTTAGATAAAAACTATATCCTGTACATTCTGGCTACTATATAAACAGCGATAATATCTGAAGAGACAAAGATCCAAACTCCAACAATATTTATAAATTCAGGTTTATTAATGATCTCCAATTTTGGTTCTGAAACAGTTTTGACAACACATTAATTTGCACAATTATTAGACAAATAGGTGTCCCTGATTCTAGTATCATTATTTTCTGACCCGTTCCTTTTCTCTTTTTGAAGGGCCTTGTAGGTTTAGGTCCTTTGTATACAAGGTTAATCAAACAATTAAAGAGAGCTACCATATAAACTATTTCTTCGACAATAATATCCAACAGAGAGTTAATATATTAAGAGCTAAATATGATTATAGACAGACTTCTGCTGCTCAGAGCTGCAGCATTAGCAGTAAGATAAACCAACTGCTGGATAGCTCCACCTCTGCCGCCTACTGTTGAGCTCTACTGGCTTACACCTGTTGCAACTCAGCCCTTTGTAAGGTATCTAACCTTGCTGTCTGATCTGCTTGCGCCTGCCTACACTCTTGATCTCTCCTGCCCTGACCTGAGCCTGCCTGATTACTCTGTTTTCTGCCTGCCTTAACCATGGCCTGTTTATACCTTTAGCCTGCCTGACCCTCTCTTCTGCCTCATCCATTGTACTGCGTTTGCTAGTGACGAAGTAATATTGCTGAAATGAATATACTGTTGGTATTACTGAAAAGGACTGGGGGAGTCTATGGAGAGGACATTTTTAGCAGTGTGCGGAATCCATCTTGTCTTTGGGTGTGTTATATGTCAGTATGCGTGTTGATGCAAGAATGAACTTTGCTCTAGAGCAGCGGTGCGCAAACTGGGGGGCGCGCCCCCTTGGGGGGGCGCAAGATTATGTAGGGGGGCGCGGGCTACTTGTAGGGAAACCTGGGGGCGGGAAGAGCTGTGCACGGGCGGCCAGAAGCTCAGTGCTGCTGCTTCTATGTGTCTGTGTCTTGCAGAGGGGGCGGGGCTTCTCTCTGCACACAGACAGCCCCTCCTTCTCTTCCTGTCTGCTTCCCGCACCAGTTTTCAGCAGCATGGGGGGTTGGGGGATCGGAACATGTCGCCCCCCAGGTGAAATTGTGTGACTGATTGTGTGTGTGTGGTGATTTGAGTGTGTGTGTGTGTGTGGTGATTTGTGTGTGTGTGGGGGGGGACTGAGTGTGTGTGTGTGGGGATTTGAGTGTGTGTGGTGTGTGTGTGTGTGTGTGTATGTGTGTGTGTGTGTGTGTGTGTGTGTGTGTGTGTGTGTGTGTGTGTGTGTGTGTGTGTGTGTGTGTGTGTGTGTGTGTAGGGGGGGGATTTGAGTGTGTGTGTGTGTGGGGATTGAGTGTGTGTGTGTGTGGGGGGGGGGGATTAAGTGTGCGTGTATGTAGGGATTGAGTGTGTGGGGGGGATTAAGTGTGTGTGTGGGGATTGTGTGTGTGTGTGTGGGTGTGGATTGATTGAGAGAGAGAGTGTGTGTTTCAATGCAGTGGTGCGCAAACTGGGGGGGGCAATGAGGCGCATGATTAGGGGGGCGCAGGGGGCGCAGGCGGCGTGCAGCGAAAACTAGGTGCACGGGCCGGCAGACGCTGTGCGCGGGAGGATGAAAAAGCTGTGCGCGGGGGGCGGCCAAGAAAATGTGCACGGGCGGGCAGCCGAAGATGTGTGCGGGTGGCTGAACAGGATAGTGCAGGTGACGGCCACGTGATGGTGTGTGTGTGAGCGCTCGCGCAGGGGCTTCAGAGGTACGGGGAGGAGCACGCCCGAGCACGGTGAAGTCAAACGCCCCTCCCGGTGTCTGCCCTGCAATAGCGCTGTGGTCCTGCTCTCCTCCGCTGGCAACCTGCTTCGCTGCGATCCTCTGCAAGTGAAAGGGTCGCTGCCTCTATATCAATCATACTATGAATGTACAGAAATAATAAAAAAAAGTGAAAACACAACATTGAAAACGGAAAAAAATAAATAATACTGTAGGTAGAAGTGTGGACGACACTGGGGATAGCAAGACAAAGATCAGGGAGGGGAAGGAAGAAAAAAAAAGGGGGGGGAGAGGGAAGGGAGGTAGCAAAGAGGTGGATGAAAAGTATTGCCTTTGTGCACGTACGCTCTCCCAAGCTTGGCGCTTGGGGAGACAAACAAAATTGACTTTGAAGTGCGCTCAGCAGCAGTCAACGCACACACAGCCACACACAAACACACACAAATAGCCCCGAACCACGCTTGCAAAATTATGCAGGACACCCTGTGCTCATGCTTGGAGAGTTGGTGATGTCACCGCTCTCAGCGCTATCGTGGACGCAGCCTAATTTTGAAAAGCGCGAGCTGTTGAAATATGTAAGTATTTAGACATATTTGGATTTATATTGTATACCGTTTAATAAAGGTTTTTTTTTTTTTTCATGTGAATTGTATGGATGAAAAGGGGGGCTCGGCATAAAAAGTTTGCTCACCCCTGCTAGAGAGGGGGATATGGACTGTGCCTTGTTGCTCAAACACTCAAGTGTTTTGGTCAGCTAAAAGAACAAGTATAGGTTAGATGTATTGATCTTTGGAGTCAGTCTGAGATAGATAAGAAGACCTGTAACATGATTGGTTTAGAAGAGGGTTATCCCCTCGTGTACAGGGAATGCTGTGATGCGATGTCATTATATTCTGCCTAGTAACCTGTGTTAAACAAAGGAACCTAAAATGTATGTAAAGCCTGCTTGGACACTCCCCTGGCAGAGTGTCTAATGGACAACTTTGGTGTATGATCATACTCTGTGCTGTACGAGCAGGCAATACACGTCTCATTATCAAGCGAACCCGTATTTGTGAGTTTGCTAACATCGACACTAGTCATTCGTGCACAACACCTGCCCTTCACTGACTCTGTGATGCACAGCCTTTCTCTACAGCCTCGTTTCAGGCTCTGTATTGTATTGTATGTCTTTATTTATATCGCGCCATTAGTGTACATAGCGCTTCACAGTAGTAATACACGTGGTAATCATATCAATAACAGATAATATAAATAACAGATCATGGGAATAAGTGCTTTAGACATAAACATAACATGAAGGAAGAGGAGTCCCTTGCCCCAGGAGCTTACAATCTAATTGGTAGGTAGGGAGAACTGTCCAGTGTTGCCTTCTACAGCTATCGTGATCCGCTCCCTGTCGTGAAGCTCACCATCCTCGGTGCCTTACAGCAGGCATGCTGTCTTTCATCTCTCCTTTTCAGATGTCTGCATTACTTTCAGTCCTATTGTATTCTTTTATTAGCTACAAAGTGAAGGGGTGATCAAGCATTTGAACAATTTTCAGTTTCACTATACACTGATGTTTGAGCATTGCACAATGTACAATTTAGATAGTACTGTGGTATCAGAGACACTTGAGAATTTTTTTGTTCCCCTAAATAGCACTTTTAATTCAAGATTAGAACCATCCATATGGAGTAATAATAACTCTTAAGGGACATGACCCACACATATAATTAATGATGGAGAAGTAATGCATATTACAGAATGAGAAGGCATGGAATTCCTCTGTGAGTCCATTTTTTTAAATGTAGATTTTGGGTACACTGCTGTGATAAGTAATTGAATAATTTATTTAAAAAAGGTATTGCTATGGCTTAACATAAATGTTGCTTGCTGTGAAAATAGTGTAATGTGATTGAATGTAGGCGGGCACAATTCTTAAGGTATATTGAAAATGTACCACAGCAAAGGACGTAACAGTTAAAACTATGGTGGAGAAGTTATTCATACCACGTGTTTATGGTAAATCATTTATACATCATTCAGGGGTGTTACAACTAAGGAACTTTCAATCAACTATTCTTATGTTTATACAAATAATTGGCCTTTGTTTTCTAGCATCACACATTTTTTTCTAGTACAGTTAAAACTGGACATTCTATAAAACAAAAGTGGTGTAAGCTTAAGTTTGAACATTGCCCCGTACTTTGAATACTGTTTATGCTGGTTTTAAGCCCGGGAAGTCAAGACCTACAGATGTAGCAAGACTTACTGTCCCTGTGACCACACCGGGGGGGGAGGGAGGGTGAGAGATTACAGTCGTGAGGCACTTTGTTGTCAATGGGACAACCGAGGGTCGGCTATGATCAGCCGGCATCATTATTTGTGGGGCTATATATGTAATAGCAATTCAGTATTTGTGTCCAGCAGGTGGTGCACTGTAAGGGCTCAGCGAATTACATATAAATATCTGGGATTTATACTTGGTTTTGTACGGCACCGTAAAAGGTAAATCTTGCTACATCTGTATATTTTCTTTTCCCAATTACCATTTCCTTCCTTCTACACATGTATGCCCTTCAATCTGTTTCTCCCTGTCCCTTATTCTTTTTCTCCTTGTTCCTTTTTATGTATTGCTCTCTGCGGCCATGGTGATAGCGACCGCGTGCAGGAATGCACACGATCACATTGACGTGCCTCTATGAGGCTGTCTTTAGTGCGCGCATGACCAGAGGCACCGGCGCTCGCGATGCGCGAGGAAACAAAAAAAACTATTTTCTCGTGTGACGTCCGGGTCACGTGAGCGGTTTGCCCAATGTCACGCCCCCTCTGACATGCCTCCCTGCCGCATCTACCCTGGCCAGAAAGACGCTGCAGCTACAACTACAACGTGGTTGACGTCACGCGTACGGTAGCGAGCGCACGGCCACTATGGACCTAGCCTAAGACCTCTTCTTCTTCTAATTCACCTGTGCTGCCTTCACTCTCTCTCTGTCCCCTTTATCCCTAACTTCCATCACATAATCGCTCTCTGTGCTCCCCCCTTCCCCCTTCTCCCATACGGTAAAGAGCAGCCAAACCTTCTACGACTGCTGGAAAACCAAATGCAGATCATTTAAGGGTGGAGCTTCAGGCTGGCCTACAGCTATGCGGGACCCATGGTGGCATGTTGGCCGCGGGTCCTCCCCTCCCCCCTCGCGCCCCATAAAAAAAAAGCTGAATTTACCTAGACAAGCAGCCCTTCTCCGGCAGTGTCACAGCGTTATGTGATGTCACGTTTCCATGATCACATAATGCCGTGACTGCAACACGATGCTGTAGGAGGCGGCCCACTGTGGAGAAGGCAAGTGTGCACGCGCACACGTACATGCACACACCGCACACCTCTCTTCCGGTCCGCCCTCCCTCCTCCTGTCAGCGCCGGGTTCCAACTTCTGACCAGAGGGGCGAGCTGGAGGGGGGGGCACACTCCCTCCTCCAGCTTCCCCCTCTAGTTGGGTGAAAGTTGGATCCCGACGCTGACAGGAGATAAAGGAGGGAACTCGGGCCCCTGAAGGTGCGGGGCCAAAGGCAGCCTCCTTGCCCCAGGGTCGTCCCAAGTAGCCAGAATATCTTTGTCTAATTTACATGTAATTTTCCCTCCGTCTTATCACATAATATTCCCATTGATTTACTCTTGTGTCTACTTAGACTCGTGCCACGTTGGAGCGCACCTTTTCATTGTAGTCTATAGAGGCTTGAGTAAAACAGTCAGCACCATTGCCCAAAGTTTGATTGCCTAAGCCTGTCAATGTACCCAAGCAATTATATCTTTATCAGTCAGGAGTCAAAGTTTAAATATCAAAGGTCATATTTACTAAGCTATGTTACTCCACAAGACCCGTTCCAGGACAGCTTAGTAGAAAACAATGCTGGGTAAAGATGTCCTATGGAGTAACAACACTTCAGACAGTAAATATGGCCCATATCATTGAATGGGGCCATAATGTGTGTTTCAGCACAGAAGGTATTTTATGAAGTAGAACTTCTTAGTAAATATGGTCCTGAAGGTTTTACACAAATGATAAAAGCGCTACGGCGCGAAGCGTGTAGGTGGGGAGATACCTCCGATTTTTACATGTGACCCAATAAATAGCTTTATTTTTATGGGAACGCACTTTGTGTTTCTTTTCTGATTGTTCCACTGGTAGGGGCTCCGTTTTGTTCCTTTTTATCTTCTTGCAACCCACACAAACGGATGGCACATGCAGTACCCTAGGAGCCATGAGGTCATGTCAGGATGATGCACTTATGAAGTGAGTCCAACTGTGAATACGCAGCACCCCTCCCACACCTCATGATGGCTGAAGGAAGGTATGGTCAAATTACACACGCTGTTATTTCTGGACACTGGATATGTTAAACCTTTACTGCATTGATGTGTGTGGTTTTACAGGCAAGCATTTTTTTGTACCTGCCTATTAAAACCTCATATATCAGGTGTATGATACCTTAAGGGTAACTTCTACTGGAACTTTTGCATTTCTAATCCATGTTTGTTTTTTTTTGCTCTGAGCACCACACAATTCTTTGGATTTTACACAAATGTAGAAAGTTTACAAACATGACAGCTATTAGAGCGCAAATATTTCTCACTTAAAAAATATCCGTCACAGATTTCAAAGTATTACAAGTGCAGTCCAATGTAGAATCCAATGAGCCAACACCTCCGATAAATCTCAGTAAATGATGCATTATAAACATTGGCTTTTTTATCCATTTTAACATGCACATACAGATGTAGCCAGACTTACTGCCCCAGTGCCGCGATTTTCACTGCTCCGGTGCGGCTACAGTAAGCGACCCAGGAGGGTTAACTCTATGGGGTTCCATGCTTCTGAATGGGACTCACAGTGTTAATTATGTTGTGCCCTCTGCAGGGCTGTACTGTATTTCCTTTCCCTAGATGCCCTTATATGGGCCTCTATATCATGAAGGGGAGCAATATGACCATATTTGGTCAACTACATCATCAAGGGGGCTGACAAGACACACAACACTGCCAACTCCTTTGATTGCATTGATGACAAAATATGGCCATATATCTCTCCCTTATGATGTAGAGCCCTATAAGGACATCTACATCATCCAGGGGAGGGAAATACAGTACAGCTCTACTTACATCAGCTAGCAGGGACACGGATGCAGAGACAGCTGCAGACTGCTGCGCTGCTCATCGGAAAGGTGTGTATTGGTATTTCTCTCCCTGCAGATTGTCAATTAATAAGAATGATTAACGTTGCGAGTTCCAATTCAAAAGCATGGAACCCCTCCACGCTAATCCTTCAAGGCCGCTAGACTTGTTCTCCTTGTATCATTTCCCTCTTTTTTTTTACGCCCACAAAGACAGTAAGGCTGAGTCCATGCTGACCGCGCGGGCGACTGCAGGAGGGGGCACGCGTTGTGCGAGGAATCAGTTGAAACTGATTTCTCGGCGCCATGGGCAAGTCACGCGAGCGGTTCGCCAAATGAGGGCGAAACAGCTCTGTGACGTCGCAGACACGCACCTAGACGCCCCACGATGGCGCGTCTACTATGTCCGAAAAATGTACCCGCTTCACGCGTGTGACGTCACGGAAGCATACGCCTCCGCGCGGGCGAAGACTGTATGGACCTCGCCTAAATCTTGCTATATCTGTATAACAGCCTGTGTTATAATAGATCTGTGAGTAGGCTTTTGGTGATTAAAATGTTTGTCAATCCTCAAATTTACAGGTAATTTGTTTTTGTTTTCTTCTATGTTTGTATAGTAATTATCATATTCCCACAGCAGTGAAACAGAAATATAATTACCCAATATGCTTGAAAAGCTTCCACTTGATCCTATGTATAGACCATATGGTGTAAGCATTTTAAAAGCTTGATTACAAATGAGTAAAACTTGAAATAACTGGTCTCTCTAAGTATTGTAACAATATGCAGGGTGTACTCCTATGTTGAAAGATTAAAATGTAATGTATTGTACCAAACTGAAAGGCGTTCATTAAACATATTTGTATTGGCTGTAAATAGAGAATGATACAATTTGATGGGACTGCCAGGGACCCATGCTGTGTTAATCCGATGGGCCATTAGTCTCTGCAGAACTTTCACTGAAATATTTGCAGCATGTACCCAGCATGTATCCAGGATGTACCCAGGATGCACTTGGGTCTTGTTGGTTATAGCCCCAGATTTTCCAACTCACATTTTAGAATACTCATTGGCGCACCTGTACTTCTTGAAGCCTTGCATCTTTGAGAGCTACTACAATATGTTAAAATAGCATTATGCAGCGAATGTATCCAGTGTTGAATTACACACAGAATGTCCTATGTATTTCCCAAGGATAATATATTTTTGCTACTGTACAGGTACTTACTGTACAGTATATTAATGAACACACAAACAAGTGCAAATAAATACATCAGTGACTGCCCTATGAAATGTTCCATAGGTTTGAAATTAAGATTGTTGGTATTGGAACTACTGTATATCAGCACACAGTATTGACACCTTATGTATTAATAATGTTACTATTTCAAGTCAATACCTAACCAATGATGAGGATGTGTTCTTCCTTTGATAGAAGTTGCCTAGTGATGTAGAAAACTGAACTCCATATAAAGAAAGTGGCCCCCGCTCAGCTTGAAATGAATGTGTGTTGGGGGAGGTGCTCCTCTGGGTACAGGGATATATGATAAACTTACATAAGACAAGTAAACCCAGTTAAGGGCACTCTGATCCCCTAGTACTGTAGATGTATTATGACATATATTAAAACTAATTTATTAACATCATTTTTAAAAATATATGGGTTGAAAACAATGACGCAGTGATGGATCCCTCAACACCCCTGTAGGTTAGGATCTAAATATTAATCAAGGAGTGTAGGTAGCAAATAAATCCCTATCTCCCTCGGTTTGATAACCAACCAATCCAATTTATTATCCCATCAATGCTTTAAACCCATATATATAAAAAATTATGTTAATAAATTAGTTTTAATATATGTCATAATACATCTACTAGGGGATCAGAGTGCCCTTAACTGAGTTTACTTGTCTTATGAAAACTGAACTCCATAAGGTGGTGTATGAAAGACACCAATAAAACAGCAAAACATAAGAACATCACAGATTCGTGGAATGGGGTTTTAGTTTACCTTGAAAATTATGCTGCTGTATTTTTGCAGAACTATTGCACCAGTTCTGCACCAGGAAATATTTGATACATAGCTAGTACAGTATATTCTACTATGCCTACATGTATAAACTGGGGGAAAGGAAGCACATTTAGATATAATAGACACTAAATTATCTTAAATGTATCAGTAAGATACAGGAGGGAAGGATGTTGCAGTGTGAAAGAAACACAAAGGTTCATGTTTTGAAGCTGAAGGATGGTGGACTATGAGAAAGTACTTTATTAATGGTGAGTAGTTTGAACTTGAAGCAGCTTTCCAGCAGAAGTGAAGGTAAATACAACAATAACAGGAGGTGTAGCCATGCAAAGGAAATATTTATGGCCTTATTTTATATCTATCAAAGTGGCGGTTTAAGCTTTTTTCTGTTGAAAATCCCCATTGAACTCAAACCCATTTTCGAGGGGTATAGAATGACCCCCTTTATTGCATAGCATATCTTTCTCTTTGTGGGTGGGTTCAATGCAAATAGCCTTATAATGATGTGAGACCTTCCATCCCCTTTGGTGGCTCTCTTTTCTAGTTCCATAATGTCTTTTTTATGGTGTGGTGCCGAAAACTGTACTCCATATTCAAGGTGTGGTCTTACAAACACTTTATACAGTGGCATAATTATACTTTCTTGCCTTCCATCCATCCCTCGTTTTAAGCAAGGCAAGCTCTTGTTTGCCTTTGCAGCTACTGCCCGACATTGGGCACTATTGCCAAGTCTGCTCTCTGCAAGCATTCCTAAATGATATTCATTGAGGATAGACCTATTTCTGTCCCATTTAATTTGTACAGTAAGTCTCTTGTTTATTATTGCTTTACTAAATGTATAACCTTACATGTATCTGTACTAAACATCATCTGCCATTTACCTGCCCAGGTTTCCAGTTTACCCAAGTCCTTCTGTAAAGAAATTACACCCTGTTCCGCTTTTACTACCTTACACAATTCAGTGTCATCAACAACAATGGAGACATTGCTCTCTATGCCAACCTCAAGGTCATTCATTACCAATTTAAAAAGTAGGGGCCCCAGTACTGATCCTTGAAGTACTCCACTTATACTGTAACACTAACTTGTTAATCACATATGCTGGGGAAAGCTGCTGTCAGGTTCCCATGGCATGCCCCAGCCTCGGGAAAAGTAAGGTTGGTTACATCTGTGTACGTGAGACATGTAACTCCTTAACCTTTTCTATTGACACTCACCAAATCACAAGATGACATACACTGGGGGCTATGTATGAAATGCTTCCCAGCTACAAAACTGAAAGCAACATAGAGTTTTTCTTATACAGTATAAATCTGATCCAATTCTTTTTTTTACCCTTGTATTGTAGCTAGGAAAGTTTGATACATAACCCCCGTTGACGCCAGAGAAAAATAGATGAAGGGGAAAAAATAAATCTCCCTTTGCATAATTCACAATGCTTTGAAACATTTTCACCAAGAATTCTGGAAAGTCTGTGATAGACACAAGGGATCTGAATGTGGTTGGGAGCACCTGAAACTTTCAGATCTAATAAAACAAACAATTATTTTAAAAAGTAAGGAATGTGAGCGTTTAGCACCAAATCCTGGGTTGCAACTGTATATGCAAATAAAAACCCACTAGATTTTATTTATATATGAGGGGAGAAGGCGTGGTTCACTGTCTGGCACTGAGTTTAAAGCATGGGAACCTGGTTCAATTTCCAGTGTCGACTCCTTGTGACCTTGGGCAAGTCACTTTATCTCCCTGTGCTTCAGGCACCAAAAACATAGATTGTAAGCTCTACTGGGCAGGGACATGTGCCTGCAAAATGTCTCTGTAAAGCGCTACGTAAAAGACCATGCTATTATAATATAAAAATATATATATATATATGAATATATATATATATATATATATATATATATCAACAAAAAAACAATATGAAGTAGCGCCGCTAAATAACCAGTTAATTATAAATATTAATTATAAATTACTAGTGGGAGAGACAATAGCTGATTGGATAGGCTTGAAGGGGCAGCTAGATAGGGCTAGTACACTATGATAAAACTTTTAAAATATACAAATGGCAATGCAATCTCCTGACAAAAAACCCTAAAGGAAAAAATATAAAAAATATAAAAAATGTATTTATTAATAAAAAATATAGAAAAAATGTCAAAAGATGAAAATATATAATAAAAAACCTTCAATACATAAAGTCCTGTTCCAGTGGAAATGTCCTTGGTTTCTTGCAGCCCATTTCAAAGGGATCACCAATCCCTAGTGATATCTGGAAAAAAGAACAAAAAAGAAACAGGCGCACACCTAGTGCATTACCACAATGAAAATGTATTGGATGAACATAAAATCTAACAAATGGCCACTCACAAGGATACAGCAAATAAAAGCATGTATGAGATAGGCTCTCATGTGCCTTGCAGCTCAATCACCAGCGTCCGTCCGCAATCAGTGGCGTCGTCACGTGGATCAGCCTCGCGAACCGGAACCGGAAGAGGGGTCTTTCACCTTCAGTGCTCCACCAAATCGGTCCCTCCGGGAAACAGGCACCCCAGATGTATAATAGTACAAGGTAGCAAACCGGGAGAGCAGCACACGGGAGCCAAGAGTTCTCAGTCAACCTGCATCAGTGTTTGTGGGCAAATGGCGGCCGGACTCTAGCCACGCCCTACGCGTTTCGTCATCAAATGGCGACTTCTTCTTCTGCTTTTATTTGCTGTATCCATGTGAGTGGCCATTTGTTAGATTTTATGTTCATCCAATACATTTTTATTGTGGTAATGCACTAGGTGTGCGCCTGTTTCTTTTTTGTTCTTTTTTCCATATATATATATATATATATAGCACAAAAGGTGATTTAAATAACAGAACAACACAGGAGTAGCAAAAAACAAATGAAAATGTATTATGTCCAACATGCAGATATTAGCCCAATGTTTCAGTAACCAGAGGGGACACACGCAAAGCAACACCATTTTTACTTTCATAATTCTGGTGCTGTTTTTTCCTTCAGTATTACCCCAGCTAGGTCACTATGATAATTAACCCGAGTAATATACTAATATTCTGTTATTACCTGTACGACGTGAAATGAGAAGGAAATGTAGACCTCTTCACTCACAAAGAGGCAGACAGTAGAGTAGTTCCTACATTGAAGGCAGTTTGTTTATAGAGATGTGTGCTGCATTGTCTCACTGGGAAGGTTATAGTGATTTGCTGACTGTGTCATCAGTGTTAGGAGGAACATGTTGATTTTGGTGCAGTGACTGCCCTTTAGTCTCCAGGCACATTCTCAGTACTATAATATAAAAGGACTGACCTTTTACAGCAAAATAACTTTCAATGCCCCATTACAGTCTTTAAAAAAAAGAAGTTGGCTCAGCCATAGATTCAACATTTAGGCTTCAAGACATATAAAAGTAAATGGCTTTTTATTTATCATAGCAATCTAAGCTCACCTACACTTTGCCCAGGGCAATACTGTAGCTGTCGACATTGCATTATTCAAGCTGCTCGATGTTCTAAATAAAGAAATAAACAAGGTGATTTTATGCACATTAATTAACTAGACCCTTTTCCAACTTTAACAACGGAGTTGGTGTCAGGCTGGTATATATATTATTGGATGAAAAAAAATGTACACACTTTATTGCCCTTCTTCGCTTTACTGCACATGATAGGAGCAGCAGGATAATCATTATAGTGGGACAAACATTTTGAAACCATTAGGGCACTTAAACGGACGAACAGCTGCCTCTGTTCTGAAAATACTGTTCCAGTATGCGTAGCCGCCATGGGTCTGACACATGTTGGCCCTCTATGGGGAGTGTTCCCTTTGTGGCACTTGGTTACATTTACAATGAAGGGAGATCTTCCCTATTTACACACCCATCCTAGTGTTTTTTTTTAGTGTAAAAATATATATAAAGTGAAACAGGCAAATTATATTCATTTGAGAATCGTGACCGAACAAAAGATACAAGTAATGAAAAGAAAGGAGAAAAGGGGTGGGAGATGAAGAAGAGGGAAGGAAGTTGACATACTGTATGGAGGGTTTTTCACAGGTAGTGTTAGGACCTGCAGAGTGGTCATGTCGTGACATGGATGCAGGCTTATAACGTTTTGGTCAAAGGGTTTAATTAAATGACCCTTACTCATGAGAATATCAGCATTGAAGTATTGCAGTACGTAGCTGTAGGACCTTATTTGGTGATAGCGTTAGTGGTGGCAAGGACTAAGGGTTATTATCTGGATAAATACTAATCGTGTGTAGCTAGTGAGATAAAGAGGGATTACACCTAGAAAGATGGGAGAGAATGGTTAACAGCAGGAGAGAGGAGGAACCAGTTTTAACATCACGATATCAAGATCAAACAGAAGGATTTTACTCAGGAACAGAATAATATGCAGCCATCTTTGAAGATATCATAACTTATTTGAACGCCACCGCTATTTTGTACTATTTTTGTATGTGAGTATTTATCTTCAGAATAAACCTTTCTTTTTATGTGCTAAACCAGAATTCTGAGTACTGTTATGCTGGAGTAATCTATAGAAAGAGACGCAATATACAGTTTACAGAGTCTTCAGTATTCTCTAACATATTCTACTGGACTGGAGCTGGTTTGGGGGTGCGAAAACAAATAACTGGCAAAAACTGCTGGTCAAATTTAGCAAAATACATGACACAATTACTGTACATAATCTAAATTTTTTATATTTGGGCATCAAAGGGGTAAACTTCATTTCTGCACACAGGTAATGTTAATAAAAAAAAGCATGAGTAAAAAAACCTTTGATCATAATTTGTCTTCTTTTTCCAAGGTCAAACATATCAGCCATATCTAAACTGCCATACAGCTTTCTGAATATCATTCTTGTGATCATCATACATGTCCCCCACATTCTCTGTTCTCTCATCCTTTGACATAAGGTCAGTATGTTCACTTTTTATATAGTCAATCAATTGGTTATGTTTACTGACATAGGGGAAGTGCACAGGTAAAGTGCTCATAAATGCTAAATAAAAACATGGGACAATGTACAGTAGCATTTCTTGCATGAAACATTACTGAACAGCATGTGATCTAGAAGTTCATCAGACTGCCAACTAAACAAGGCAGTTCCTTATACAGATCTAGGCCCGGTAATTCTAAATGCAATTGCATTGCAACATGCAATGCTATTACCAGCGGCTCCATTTGTATGAATAGAGCAACTGTAACTAGTGTTAAAACTTGTGTTGTGATAATACGTGTTAACGCTCACGGATTTAGAATAAGAGGCGTGATGGCTGTACGTTTCATTATATGTGTTTGCTAGTATAGATATAAACACGTTTATGCAGGCGGTCCCGTTGGTGGCCTAATAAAAATATAAGTTAGATTTCTACAGTCACATTGACATTAAATGGTGAAACCCCATTAAACTGAATACATTTTTTTGAATCTACTAACAATTTTTAGTTGTGGAAGTTTATATTGTGTCAGGGCAGTCTATGGTTTCTATTTAATTTCCCAGAAACCCCTGTTTATTTCCTCAGCACTGTGTATTAGCTTTCTGCCTGTTGGATCCCATACTCAAACATCTGTTTTGCTATGGGACTAATGCAGCTACTTTAACCTTCATCCACTTTATGCTTCAGCCACGTGCTGGACCAGGATGGCAAAATATCTTCAGTGTTGATCTATTCAAAAAGTGCAATGTTCAGAAGTAAAATAATGCTGACAAATGGAAGTCGAAACCCAAATGCCTCTGAGTGGGTCTAAATTATCTTTCTTTAGTGTTCCATATTAACACTATAACCGGTAATCTTCAGGGAGCTAAATTTCATAAGAGAGAATTCTTATAGGTCATGGATTACAAAGCATACAGTACAAACATAACCCATTATAAAGGGATGTTTCAATTGCATGTCTCAGCAAAAAGAGTGTTATCAGGGGATTGTTGAGCTACTAATGGTGAATGTAACAAAAGGAATGACAAAATTAAATGTTAAAGCATGTAGTCATGTTTTGAGGGATTTGTTTTCCGTTCCCTAAAAATGGAAAACACTAAAATGTTATTCACTGCATGTCTATACACTTCCAACTCATGTTCCTTAATGATAACTGAAATCGCAGTACTTTCATTATTTACTAATGCATATAGACATAATATTTGTGATACATCAAATCCTGACATTTATTTAAGGTCACACAGTGAGAGAAGATTTTATCCCTCTGAACATGAATAAGAGCCACTCACGGTATTGTCAAACTAACTCCATGTCCTGATTAGATTAGTCCAATCCTTGTTCTTCATATTACCATTTTTCATGCTGGATGATTGGAAACTGAAATACACTATGTTAAAATTTTTAAAACAAGGACTGGATCAAGCTTTGATGGCAAAAAATCAAGCTGAAAATACTACACTCAGCAAGATACTGATACATTGTCCGGTTTGAAGGGGAATTGTTCCTGACTTGTAACTAACCAAACAACAACCAACAACTGCTCATAGTCAGCCTGCCTTCATCCATGTGCCACTGTGACAATCCAGTGCAATAAAGTCAATCCAGTGAGACAATCCAAGTGGTAAAATATATTACAATTTACAACCACGTATCTCGAGTAGTAGAGCAGGTGGCATAATGTTGTTAGGTTTGCCCAATTAACTTCAACTGTATGGCATTGTACCTGTCCCAGTTCACTTTATGTTAAAAACTAGTAGATTAGTGTGTAACAGGGTAGGTCTATCTGTACCTGTTTCTCTCCACATAATGTATCTGCTATGTAAGTCCTGTTTAGATCCAGGCATTAGTAGGTTAATCTATGGGCCATTGACCCCCCTTCTGCTTCCCCAGAAAGTGAAGGAAGGTAGGTGGTGCCTCATGGCCTGTGTGCAGCCCCTTGTAGGTGGGTGCAGTCCATGAGCCCGCCCCTTCCAGAGGTTTTTATGGGAGTAGCCAAAGTTAGTGAGCAGTTCCTCTGAGCTCCTCAGGGAGTGAGGAGGGAGAGCGAGATCTTCCTCTCAGCCCTGGAGAGGGAGTAAGGTGGGAGCTGTGAGCCTTCCCCATGGCGGGGTAAACTTGCTCATTTTAGGCTGGCTAGCCTAAAGACCACCTGGAGCAGAGCACTAGTGAAGAAGGTGCACTGTCTAGAAAGCCTGGGGCAAGGGGAGTGTAAAATGCTGCTAGAAGAGATGCTGCAGAATGCCCACAATAAAGTACCTTTCAAGATACCTCTGCCTCAGGTGTCAGTTCCTGGGCAGGAGGGATGTAATTGTATAGCGATGGGGGCTGACACCTACACTCTGTGGGATCCATCACTGCTGGAGGCGCTGACACCACCATGACAAACCCAGAGACCTACATGAGCCAGTCCAGTTCCTGTCTCCTTAACATCATGCAGACAACTCAGACATGCAAACCAACAGGTAGAGCACCATACAACCGTGGTAATGCGCCCACTCCCATACACTGGTCTCTAAGTGAGGTTGGGGAGGGGGGAGACACGTGTTACAAGTGTATACTCTTTTGTAGGTGTTGGCAATGGGCAGTACTTTTAACCAGCAGATGTAATTACAGTACTTTAGGACACAAACAAGCATTTCATTTTAGACACAATCTATAGCATGCTTAGCAACAGGGCAGTTTGTTTACTTGCAGCGACAGCAGAGACAAAGAGGAACCCCAGGCTGGTGCAGATCCATGGCAGGGTGATACCTATAAGGGAGCCAGTTGTGTATCGATCCAGAGATCCACAATTAACAAGAGCAGTGTAGTCTGCGTGGGCTCCTCGGAAATCTAAGCTGCTAGCAGTCGGGGTGACAAAGTGGTCCACTGAGCCTTGAGTGTGGGACAGTAGATGTGAGCACAGCCGGGATCCTGAAAGCTGAATGACACTACTGAAAACTGTCAAGTGTACACTAAAACCCACACAGCAGTATACTAACCCCGACTGTCTTAGCGGTAACTGAACAGTTCATCTACACTAAACAGATACACCATTTGTGCCAAGATCCAAAAAAGGGTGCTAAGCTTAAGTTTAGCACCCTTTTGTGGATCTAGACCTTAGCGAGTAATCACTTTAGTACACATGTTGTGGCTTATTGCCTCCAGTACGGTGTAGGTGTACTATATCTGGACCTGAGACCTTGTAAGTACAGAGGCCATGGTGGTCCTGGAGGTATGATCGTTCTGTAAAGTTATTGCCATCACCGGTATTATTTCAATGACCTACTTGTCCTGTCTATTCATATACATTTTTTTTGAATGTTAATGTATATTTTTATGACACTTACCATGCTCTGGTTTTTAGTATTTTTTTATTGATAATATTGTTCTTTTTTTTTTTTCATTTCTTCATGTTTTTTTCCAGAAGTTTGATCACTTGTTTGGAAGCATTTTAAATTAGACCCTACGAGCTACAATTTGGGGCATCGCACACCCAATACGGGGTTGACTGTCATTGTCTTGAATGTCAGTTAACGCTGGATCGTGGTACAACATCTCGCTAAGCGGCTTTGTGAATCCCAGCCTTACACCGAAAAGCTATTTCTCCGGTATACAAAACTTCTACATTTATTTTTACATTTTAACTAGTTACTTCCCTATGTGTAAAATAATACGGTAACACTGACAAGATTTTATGAACATTTGGATTTTCATTCAAATGTTTTTAGACAGGACAGTGGGATCCCTGACGGAAAAGTGGAAATAAACTGTGCAGCATTTCAGACTTAAACAGTGGGAAACAAAAGAGTAAACTGCTACCGTGACAAGTCTAAAATGGTGGGTCTTTTCTTATTATAAGTTTATGGCAATTGTTACAAGAAAATAGTATCTTTGACCTGCAAAAACACAATCACTTTCGCAATTTACTTGCAAACGGCTCCCGGTATAGAGGAAAAACAAATCCTATAGTGAAAACTGTATTTGTAATACTGTAAGTCATAGAATGAATTATTTGTACACGATTACTACAGACAAAACTGGAAATGCTATGTGGTTTATTTACAAAAGCAGTGTTTCTCCCACAGGGTGCCAGAACCCTCTTGCAAGGATGCAGCAGCCCATGGGGGAAAGACTCTGCCAGTTGCTCGGTGTGCACGTCCTGCTATCTGTAGACTGAGAAGCTGCGATCCGCCTTTGTTCTCTCTCCTTTCTCAGCTCAGCATAGAGTAGAGAAAGGAAAGGTGGATCCCCGTCTCCAGAGCAGCTGAAATTATAGGTGTGTGGGAACGTGGGAGGGAAGAGGGCTTTGTTTGGGGAAGGAGGGGATAATTTGTGTGTGGTTTGAGTAAGAGATTGAGAGACGAGTGATGGGTGTGTGTGTGTGTATAAGAGGAGGGACTGACTGTGGTGTGTGTAAGAAGAGGTGTGTCAGAAGGGGTTAAGTGTGGCTTGAGTGTGCATGGCGAGTGAGTGGTCTATATGTTTGGGGTAGGAAGGATGGCGAGAGGGAGTGAGTCTAGGGAATATGAGAGAAGTGGGGTGAATGATAAAGAAAGGGGACCATTGTGCTATGTGACAGTGCGGGATGAATGTGGATAGTGTGTTAAGAATAAGGGTGAGTATAAAGTGTGAGAAACTGTATGAATGTGGAGGGTCTAAAAAGGGGGAAAGTGTGGTGGGTTTGTGTATTTGAGGAGGGCGAGTGTGGTGTGTGAGCAAGAAGGGGTGAGAGGTCTTATGAGCAAGGGTTCCCCAATATTTAAAGATTTTCCAAGTGTGCCACTGCTCAAAAAAGGTTGAGAACCACTGTACTAAAATCTCTTGGCTGCAAAACTGAAGCCAAACCAGTGCAAACAATTTGTACTAGATCAATGAAACCAGATCCTGTTACTTTCTATGGGATTCATTTTCTTTGATAAAGATAGTGCTGTTTGTGTTTCCCACTTGTGCTGCCCACGGTGTTTTGTAACCAGCCCATGAGACATTGGTAAATAGACCGTTATGTATTATTTATTGATACATACTACAATATTTGTATCTAGAGTTTTAGTGTCTCCCACCTTTTATTCTTTCATGTTATCATTAATAATAATGAATTGATATGCATTATATCTTAAATAAATGATCACTAAATCATAAAAATATATATATATATATATATATATATATATATATATATATATACATACATATATACACACACACACACATAGTATTGTTCATGACCAATGTCACACCAGAAACTCTCCTTTCGAGTCTTGATTGTAGGACATATAAATGAGAAACATTCTGTCCCTTCCGTGCCTCTGGTATAAACAATCTACATAAAAGTGATAAATGAGACATATATTCATTCTAAGTGCTCATTCATGAGGGTACAAGCTTCATAACTCAGTTTAGGCTTTTCCTCGGGTGAGATATGGCCTCTCTACTGACTTGTGAGAAGTGATAAAAAAAAACCCATAGTTTTATTCATTGTTATGAATATTCCATATTATATACTGTGAAATGCAGGACTGCAGTCCAATGTGGTTTTTATGCTGCCTCTATATCAGCTTTAAATCGACTTATTTTCTATAACTCATGCACTGAGCAAGCTGAAGCAAAATATATGTATTTTGCAAATTTCCCTTCCAAAATCCACTTGATGAAGAACTCTTATGAGCACATTTACATGTCTCATAAAAGTCCCCAAACTAAGTACTTCTACTACTGCCGGGATTTCTGGGTAATGAAGATAGTTACTGGCCTTGCATTGTAAAGCTGGTCGTGACTACATACCAGGGGAAAAAAAATAAGTTATGTTACGTAAAAAAAGTCACAAAAACTCTCCCAACTGTACAGCCAATAGAGACTATAAAGAACACTTACAGTATAAGCACATTAACATGTCCCAGACATCTGCCAAACCTGCCTTGCCCCATAATCACACAGCATACAGTACATTAACAGCAGCCAGGAATTCTGGGCAATGATATACAAAAGTGAGCACTAAGTGTTGTTATCATTGCTGAAAACTGTACGGTAGATCGTTTTCCCCCCCTAATGTTTTTACTCAATATAACCTATTGGTGCATCTACAATCCACTAGAAAAATACATGTTTTTTCCAGCTATTTATTTTAACCACGGAAAGAAGAACAACCAACTTGCTTATGATTAACATCAACTCTGAGTTGGTATTATTAAATACCTTTACTGCCAAAAAGCAGAGATCTTTTTGTAATTCGCGGATCATAAGGTAGACACGGTGGCATTTGACATCACGTTGTCATGGCATATGATGTCGCGGCGTGATTTGACGTCAGCACAATGGCAACAAGATGCTACAGGAGGGCCACTCCAGAGAAGGGAAGACCTCCCCCACCTCAAAAAACAAAACAGACCTGAGGTGAGCAGTGGTCCTGCCGGTCTAGGGACCTCGCGTTACCTCCTTCAGCTCCCTTCTCCGATTGGGCGGAAGTTGGATCCCAGTGCCGACGGGAGGAGGGAGCGCAGGACCCCCAAAAATGCGGGGCCCTTGGCGACCGACCTCCTTGCCCTAAGGCTGGCTCTGTTTATATATATATGTGTGTTTATAAATGTAAAACACCTCTATCCTAACCCCCCCACCGCGGCAAGAGGGACACTGTGTACAGTGAAAATGGAGGTGGGTATCAACAGTCTCTGTCACATTAAACAGGTTTGGGACCTGAAATAATGCAAGTGCTCAGTGGTTTACCTGGTTGCATCAACAGGATGGGTTTTCATCAGGTGCATCTCAGGATAGCTGGATTCATGCTGGCTTGTATAAGGAGTAGGTTGGAATAATTGTACAGGGCACCAGGAACTTTTAACTGGCTTTATTGCCATGGAACACTTCACCATATGCATTCATTCCTTCATGAAGAGGCACAACTCGTGAATAGGACAGGTTTAGCATAGTCAGAAAAGGTTCTTCCAGATCCTTGCACTACGAGTCACATAGTGGCTCATCTATATAAAGAGCCTTTTGCCCTGCTCAACACAATCCCACTATCCCAGGCCTGCACAACTTATAAAGTGAAACAGGCCCAAGGAAAGCAGATTCGGGCCGCACTTGAATTAAAATGACCCCCCCCCCACGCTCCTTCATAACTCTTACCTCACCCCCCTCACAACTCTTACCGGTGGCGGATCCAGCAGTGTCATTTATATGACACCGCGTGTCCATTTTTTTCAGGACCTGCAGGGGAAACAGTTGAATTTTTAGTGGAGAAGACGGAGATCGCCGCACCCCGCCGCCACACCAGCCGCCGGACCCCGTGGGCCCCACAGTCAGTCCGGGTGGGCCACATGCAGCCCGTCGGCCGTATGTTGTCAGGCCTGCACTATCATTTAGTCAGGAATTGTTGGCAGCTCATCCAGACCTCTTTCAAGTCCTGTGATGGAGACTACTCACACAGTGAGTGTAATAGCCTTGGTTCCTGTTTCTTGGGAGCCCCTAATACTGGAATACTGTGCCTATGCTAAACTCAATACAAGGTGTCCTAATAGCCAGCCAGGATAGCTGGGAGACCTCCTCAGTGACCCTGGATATTAAGGTGCTTCTCTTGATGGTAAAATGGGGTCTGACTACAAAATGGTGGAACCCCACCTTTTATTCTCAGGGGGCCAGAAATCTACAACAGTAACTGGGCAGATTAGAATGTTGCGACATCATCACACCATATCATGTGACCTAACTGACAGTTTCTAGAACTAAGGCAGGCTAACTATAACCTTTTAAGAGAAACACATTAATACTAAAAGGCAATACAGTAATGCAGGCCCTGCAAGGGATTAACGCCTACACTGCCCGCAGTGACTAATACTGACTAGAGATTTCTAGCAGGGTGCTACTAGATTACTACTAGACTACTTATTAAGGTTATGGTGGGTAAAAAAAGTGACAAAAACCCTCCACAGTAAAGCATATACTGTAGCAACTGTAAATATTATTGTGTTCTCATTTGCATGTCATCTGCAACCCTGTATTTCCCCATTATCGCCCAGCATACAGCGTTTCCACTGCAGCAAGGGATTCTGGGAAATGACATGCAAATGAGCACACAGTGCCACCTTTTGTCTCAAGCTCGTATTACACAAGCAAATCCTCAAGCTAATGCATACTGTTTTAAACACAGCTTTTAGAGAGAGGCTGGGATGAGATGCAAAGCCAGTAAACCCACTCACAGACATGTTTCAACCTTGATGGGTTGTGCTGGCTAAGCAGTTTTGAGACTAGACTAGGTATTCACCACAATTATTAAGGTTATGGTGGTTAAAAAAAGTGAGAAAAACCCTCCACAGTAAAGCATATAACAACTGTAAATATTATTGTATTCTCATTTGCATATGTATATATATATATATATATATATATATACATACACACACACAAGACTAACAAGATCCCTAATATAGCACTCAGACAAACCTAAATATAAATGAAAAATGAAACAAAAAATGGTTCAGAAGTCTGAATAGAAAAATGTAAATGATTTTAATTAAACACAGTAGATGACACTAACATTTAAAAACATACATACACTTACAACAGCAACTCCAGATAATAGCAAGAAAAATATGAATAAATATATAACGCACATCAAAAACCTGTGACTGAAAATCTCCACTGATAGACCAAAAAATAAACAAACCAGTAGGCAATAATAAAAAGTTAAAGACAAATCAGAGAATAAAAATAAGGTCTATGCACGATGAACTCCCTACCTAAAACTATAAAATATAGGCTCAGAAAATAATGACCTAAACTATAAAGGTATATACTAAGCACAACAATAAGAAAAAGAAGGATATAACCAAATAAACTTGAATGTGCCAAAAAAAAAAAAAAACACACAAGAAAAATATACCCATCATGGGCCTTGAAGTCTGGAACTGGTCTTGGCAATCTGAAATGGATCTCCTCCTTCCCAGCGTGCATGCACTATTGGCCTCTCAGAAAAAAATAGAAATAGACATGGTGTGTAACTTCTAACAGTAATTTATTAAAAAGTAGTTACATTGTTTGAGATAAGAATAAGCTTTATAGAGATTGATTGAACACATAGCAGTGTGTAGTTCTCTCAACGCCAACCTCCTCCACACATCTCCCTCTGACTCTGCTTTGCAAATGATATCATCGAGGACCTGGATGGATTCACTGTTCCATTCACTGTTTAGGCACTCTCTAACCTTACGCGTTTCACGGACTAGCTTCTTCGGGGGTTAATTAACTTCTCCTATTGGTGTACCTCATAAAACATAATCTGATAGTCCGTCCAATCACAATATAGTCCATACTGCACCGACACACTTTATTCGAGCAAATACCCAGTATGTACCTGGCAGATACCTGGAATGCGCCGCTCCTCACCTCTGACAAGCCCCGTTGCATTTGCCTTCCCAGCCTGGGTTCATGCCTGGCTGACAGGCGGCTGATCTGTTAAATGATAATGATTAGGATTTAATAGGCTGCAATGCTTCGCGTGTCTACCAGATGGCATAAATTCATGAATTGTAATGCAGTATATATATATATACTGTGCAGTATGGCAGCCAGCGGGAATAAAATGCTTCAATCCCTGCCTGAAAAATACCTCAATGCACTTGGGCAGAAAACAGTCACAAACCTCAATACACCCGGGTATACCCGAATTCGTGGGACTAGCCGAGCTCGAATAAAGTGTGTCGCCAGTGTAAATCCGCTGTGATTGGCTCTGGGTTTGGAAGTATTATCCCATCTAAATTAATGATTTGCACAGATCTCTATACATATTTAGTATAATAAACACTCAAATATTATAATACAATACATATTAGACAACAAGTACATTATATTATATATATAACAATTTAATCAACATATCAATAGACAATATAAGAAAATAGTAATAATAAAAAAATATATATATATATATATATATATATATATATATATATATATATATATATATATATATGAGAGAAAAAGAGAAAAAAACAGGCGCACACCTAGTGCATTAAAGTAAAACAATGATTTTATGGAACATTAAAAAACAGACAAATGCCCACTCACAAATCAAACGGAAATAACAAGCAGTTATGAGATTGGCCCTCATAAGCCTCCGGTAGCGTCTGGAACAGCAATCGAGTCTTCTCCTACACACGTGTTGCACAGTCTCCTTCACCGGAAGTGACGTCCTCCCGGCGTGTGCCCCGCAACAGGAAATCCCTCCGGGAGCCTCAGACTTCGCCTACTTCGTTTTGGCTGCTGCACCACCAGGAATAGTGGAGATCTGCCCGCTCCTTCTGGTCTGGCTTGCCGCTCTCAATACTGCATCCGCAGTGCACTGAGTTCAGTGGGAAAGTGCCTCCTCCGTCTCAGCCACGCCCTACGCGTTTCGTCATCAGGATGACTTCATCAGGGGTTACCCATTGGCTGTAACCCCACAGTACTTATAGACAAGTTAATTTGCATACATGATTGAAAGATACCTATTAAAACGTTGATTACATGATTTTGAACCTTTCCAAGATGTGGTGTTTCCTTATTACATAAATTATTATGGAAAGGTTTATGAGGACACCACTGTTTTTCCACTACTGTAATGAACACTCTAAAGATCCAAGGTCCCTACGAGTTATGGGCATCGAATATATTCCTCCTACCTTTATGGGTAGAGATCGTTTCAAAAGATTATGTATGAGGGAGACTTACTGGATTTACATTTTGGATACACTACACCCACTACACTACACTCGATTGCTGTTCCAGACGCTACCGGAGGCTTATGAGGGCCAATCTCATAACTGCTTGTTATTTCCGTTTGATTTGTGAGTGGGCATTTGTCTGTTTTTTAATGTTCCATAAAATCATTGTTTTACTTTAATGCACTAGGTGTGCGCCTGTTTTTTTCTCTTTTTCTCTCATAGGTATTTCCAAGGGAGTTGTGATCCCCTTCAAACGGGCTGCCTGTATCTGGTTGCTATTTATTGGAACGGGACTCTATGTTTTTTAAGGTTTTGTTTTGGTATCTATCTTAGATTTTTAATATTATTTTTATACATTTTTTAATATACTTTTTAAAATATTTTTCACAGCATTTTTTTCATTAAAGTTTTTTTATATTATATGTATTATACCTAGCAACATAGGATCCACTTTTTATTATTACCCCCCCCTTGGCCACCCCATTGGTTGTATCAACACAGTAGCATACTCACTCACAGTTAGGCAGGTTGTTATAATAGGCGCTCCTTAATATTTTTGTTTTGTTCTGTTATATATATATATATATATATATATATATATATACATACCCCGCTATACGGACCTTCACTTTACGGACACTCGCGAGTACGGACATATTTACAATACCACCATTACCCTGTGTCTGTGCGCTCGCTTAGCAAGCATTTAGCTTTGTAGAGGGCAGTGGTTTTAGGAAGCTACTCAAAATACCCAAATCCAGATTTTCATTTTTCCTGTGAAAAATGTACATATACAGAACAAATACTGATACTTTAAAGATGGAGTCTTTTTCGACTGCATCAGTGTAGTATTAAGCCATATTCAGCTCCATTGAAATGGAATTGATTTCAAATATTTTATTATTTTCCCGCAAGGAGTACATACATGTCACATGGTCGTTTGTAAACAGTGTACACAATCAATTCACACATTTAACAACCCATAACATCTTAAGGTTGGTTGACCGGGTACGACCGATCTGTACCTAACCTTTTGTAACCTCCTGCGCTTTCAGAGTGCGCTATATTGGTTCCATCCGGGAGGAATAACAATTTTAGGAAGTTCTTAATCTGTCCCCTTGGACTAGAAATGTGAAGGATAGACAAAAAGAGAGAAGGGGAAGAAAGAAAAGAGCAAGAGAAGGTTTGGGGGGAAGTGGGAAGGGAGGGAATAGGGAACGGGGGAGAGTCAAGAGTTGGGGGGGGAGGGGTGGTATCCTCCCATCCGCCTCGTCAGCCGCCTTTGAATAGACACAGACCCCAACTCCGAGAGATCAGGGGTCTGATGCGGTGTCCAACTTAATCAACTTAATCATCCACGTCCACTTTTTAATCGCTTTAATTATAAGGCCATTGCGAGAGGGAAATGGGAAGGTCTCTTCAGCCCCCTTGTTCATTATTCTGTTGAGACATCTTCATTGTGCTAAGAACAAAGAAGATGTCTCAACAGAATAATGAACAGGGGGGCTGAAGAGACCTTCCCATTTCCCTCTCAAATCGGACCCCCACCACCCCCCCCCCCCCCGCCATCCCCCTGATCATTTTATTGTTATGCTGGGCACTATGCAATTAGGGAACACATACATTAAAAATGTCTGCTTTAACATATTTGAACTTCATTTTTCATCGGACCACATATTCCTGCATTTAAAAATGTGCTCAGGATTTAAAAACAGAAGTGTAAATTAGAAGAAACACCAGTTAAAAAACATAAATAGAACCTTGGAGGGCCACAAAACCCTGCATTCTGTAAACTACCCCTCTATGCAAGTGGATTTCTAGGGAATGGCCAGGGAGATATTTTCCCTCACCTGCCGAGCGGTAATAAATGGAATATTGAAGGGCACCTTCTCACACAATATGTATAGCCAGATAACGGCACTCAAAATAAACATTAAAATGAAAACTGCTCAACTGCCAAAGTGTTATAAAGCTTCTATTTCGCAATCATAGAAACATAGCAGCTGACGGCAGATAAAAACCTTGGTGTAGTAGATTTATTTTCTTTTTTTTAAATATGGGAACTTCCAGTTGATCCAGGGCTCCTGTTAGAAGAGCGCTGCAACAAACGGTGCAAATATGCAGGATTACACTGACCTGGTTTTCTTGATAGTTTTCTAATAAGGAAGTAGGAAAAGCTTCGAGGACCACTAACGGTTTCCAAGTAGAGATCTGATACAAGAGATCCAAAAATGTACAGTATTGATGGCTGAAGCTGATCTAAAATCATCCACCTTGATGATTATATTAAATTAAAATCTGGAGGTAACTCAATTCTAACTCGACATATATAACTATAACTACTGATAAGTACTGTATATAGTAACTATTAGTTTAACATGTTGGGTTTGTTTGTCATCGTAGTCTCTTTACCAGTTGGAAACCTTGTGCCATTGTGACGTGTCATCCAGGGTTCGCTGTGCAACCACGAACAGTTAACTGGACAATGAAATAGTCAAGAAGGTTGAAACCGCTTTCTTTCAGGCAGTTTCCTGATTCTATACTTCCTTATACCCCGTTTTGCATCACAAACTGTACAAACACAGCAGGAATACAGATTAAGGCCCAGATTCTGGTACCGGAGCCGCGGATCGAAAGGAAAAAGTCACGGATCTGGACACAGAGTCTGCTGCGTTCACACTGTGGGGGAGCGCATGTTTCAGATCAGAATCCTCCGGCGCTGGGTAAGCTGTGGTTGTGTGAGCGTAACTTGCCCCGGTGCCGGAAATCTGTACTCAACTAAATAGCTGTAACAGTGTCTGCCAGAGCTCGGTGTCTTTTGGTATAACGAGGCGTAGTAAATATGGCCTTGCATGTTTTTCATATGTAGCACCTGTTCCCCCCCTGACACGGAAGATCTGGCCACTACATGGGTATTGTCCCCAGTGCTGTAGCTCACCTGCTGGTTCAGGAGGTCTGAGTGGCTCCGCAGTTGTAGTCTGTGAGCATCATAGGGGCAGGCTTTATCCATCTCTTTAGTGTGCAGCGCCTCCATCCCATGAGGATCCTGCTGAGTGCAGGATGGTCCCCACAGGCAATTCTCCTCTCCAATAACCACACACCATAGTTAGTCCAACGGCAGGTCTATTGCATAACAGCATGACAGTTCTCCAGCCCTGGAGCAGACCCCAGGGGCTTGAGGCTTCAAGAACCCCTCTCAGTCCCCTTGACCCTCTTGTAGGGAAAAGTGTATCACACTGTTCCATAATCATCACACTCAATTTGTTGGTGTCAACATTTATACCCAGGGGGAAGGGCTTGTAATCCCGCCCAATAACAGGGCAGGTTCAGGTACTAACAGGCATCACATCAAATACATGTAACCCAGTCAGTACCATCCCCAGGTATGACACTCCAACTACCGGTTCAGGCCTGACGTGGATAAGGCAACATAGTACCCATCCAGGGTGCAACTGCAGGCTAAGCCCTGCGCAGGAGATTAACCCCAACACTACCTGTTCCTATCAGGACATAGTGTTGAGGCCAGTAGAAGGCTATATCCAGGGGCACTTGGCTACATATATATATACTGTAGGAATCTAAAAATTGACACACTTCAATGTGCTCATTTGCATGTGATTATCCTGCATTCCTTCTGCAGTTTAACCCTTGCATGACATGTGACAATAGCTTCATACTCCTGGTTTCCAACTCAACCCACATTTTTAGTGTATTAAAACCCCCTACTATGAAGATAAATCATAAAAGGGGAAATTTACAATCTATGTACTACAAACGGAATGGGATCTAGAGTGTAGATAGCATTTATGGTGCCTGTTAAACACCCTTTTAATGTATTTGTTTTAAAACAATGTAACAATTAAACGGCACATTATATGGCACTAAATAATTTTAGACAGAGATGGATTTATAATAAACTAGCTGATACACCCGGCGTTGCCCGGGATTTAATTTTGCCGCTCTCCCTCTCTCTCTGCTCCCCCCCCCTTCACAGTTATGTTCCCCCCCCCACGTTCACATATCTGATCCCCACCTTCACTGCTCCGTTCCCCCCCGCCCCCCACTTCACAGCTCCAATTTCCCTCCCCCGCCCCCAACTTCACAGCTCCAATTTCCCTCACTTGGTCACGAGCCGTGACTTTGGCAGTGACTGGGTAGGGAGGGAGGCAGTGACTTTTGAGAGGGAGGGAGGGAGGCAGTGACTGGGTGGGTGGGTGGGAGGCAGTGACTTAGGCAGTGACTGGGTGGATGGGAAGGAGGCAGTGACTAGGTAATGAATGTGTGGGTGGGAGGCAGTGACTTTGGAGGCAGTGACTTAAGGAGGCAGTGACTTGGCAGTGACTTAGCGACTGGGTGGGTGGGAGACAGTGTCTTGGGTGGGAGACAGTGACTTTTAGACAGTGACTGGCTGGCAGTGACTGGGTGGGTGGGTTATTTGGCAGTGACTGGGTGGGTGGGAGGCAGTGACTTGGTGGGAGGCAGTGACTTTGAGTTGGAAGCAGTGACTTAGGGTGGGAGGCAGTGACTGGGTGGGTGGCAGTGAATGGGTGGGTGGGTGGCAGTGACCTTAGGGTGGGAGGCAGTGACTGGGTGGGTGGGAGGTTGGGAGGCAGTAACTTAGGATGGGAGTGTGGGAGACAGTGACTGTGGCTGGGAGGCAGTGACTTTGCAGTGACTGGGTGGGAGGCAGTGACTTGGTGGGAGGCAGTGACTTTGAGTGGGAGGCAGTGACTTAGGGTGGGAGGCAGTGACTGGGTGGGTGGCAGTGAATGGGTGGGTGGGTGGCAGTGACCTTAGGGTGGGAGGCAGTGACTGGGTGGGTGGGAGGTTGGGAGGCAGTAACTTAGGATGGGAGTGTGGGAGACAGTGACTGTGGCTGGGAGGCAGTGACTTTGCAGTGACTGGGTGGGAGGTAGTGACTGGGTGGGTAGGAGGGGGGAGGCAGTGACTTCAGGATGCGGTGGGTGGGAGGCAGTGACTCGGTGGGTGGGTGGAAGGCAGTGACTGGGTGTGTGGGAGGCAGTGACTGGATTTGGGAGACAGTGACTTAGGGTGGGAGACAGTGACTGGGTGGGTGGGTGTGAGGGTGTTAGACTGTGACACTTGTTAGACAGTGACTGTGTGTATGGGCGGGAGGGCGGGAGACAGTGACTGGTTGGGTGGGAGGGTTGGAGACAGTGAGTGGGTGGGTGGAAGACAGTGAGTGGGTGGGTGGGAGACAGTAACTGGTTGGGTGGGTGGGATGGTGGGAGGCAGTGACTGGGTGGGAGGGAGGCAGTGACTGGGAGGGTGGGTGGGAGGCAGTGACTTGGCAGTGACTGGGTGGGTGGGAGGTTGGGAGGCAGTAACTTAGGATGGGAGGGTGGGAGGCAGTGACTTGGCTGTGAGGCAGTGACTGGGTGGGAGGAAGTGACTGGGTGGGTAAGAGGGTGGTAGGCAGTGACTGGGTGGGTGGGAGGCAGAGACTCAGTTGGTTGGAGTGACTCGGCAGTGACTGGGTGGGTGGGTGTTAGGCAGTGGTTTTGGTTGGGTAGGAGGTTGGGAGGCAGTGACAATGGGACATGGGGGTTGGGAGGCAGTACCTCGGTGGGTGGGAGGCAGTGACTGGGTGTGTGGGAGGCAGTGACTGGATGGGTGGGTGGGAGACAGTGATTGGGTGGGTGGGTGTGAGGGTGTTAGACAGTGACACTTATTAGACAGTGACTGTGTGTATGGGCGGGAGGATGGGAGACAGTGATTGGGTGGTTGGGAGTGTGGGAGAGAGTGACTGGGTGGATGGTTGGGAGGGTTGGAGACAGTGAGTGGGTGGGTGGAAGACAGTGAGTGGATGGGTCGGAGACAGTGACTGGTTGGGTGGGAGGCAGTGACTGGGTGGGAGGGTGGCAGTGACTTTGGCAGTGACTTGGCAGTGACTGGGTGGGTGGGAGGTTGGGAGGCAGTAACTTAGGATTAGAGGGTGGGAGGCAGTGACTCGGTTGGTGGGAGTGACTGGGTGGGTGGGTGTTAGGCAGTGACTGGGTGGGTGGATGGGAGGCAGTTGGTGAGGTTGGGGGGGTGAGGTGGGGGGGAAGTGAGGTGGGGGGTTGTTTGAGGCAGGGATGGGTGAGGCGGTGGGGTGGATGTGTGAGGCAGGGGGGGTAGTTTTGCTGATGGGGTGGCTGGGGAGATTGCGGAGTCGCCGGCGGCCCCGGTGCAGGCGGCGCGTGTGGAGGTGAGAAGAGCCGGGTTTGGGTAAGGTGGGGGGTAGTTTTGCTGATGCGGTGGTTGGGGAGGTTGCTGAGCGGCCAGGTTTGGGTGAGGCGGGGGGGGAGGGTAGTTTTGCTGATGTGGCTGGGGAGGTTGCGGAGCGGCCGGGTTTGGGTTAGGTAGGGGGGGGTGTAGTTGTGCTGATGGGGCGGCTGGTGAGTTTGCGGAGCTGCCGGGTTTGGGTTAGGTGGGGGGGTAGTTTTGCTGATGCAAAGGCTGGGGAGGTTGCGGAGCGGTTAGGTGAGAAGCGCCAGGTTTGTCTGAGGCGCGCCGGGGGTAGTTTGAGTGAGGGTGTGGTGGGTGGAGGTGAGGCGGCGGTGCAGCTGCAGGTGAGGCAGCTGTGGCTGAGGCAGGTCAGGACAGTATGGGTGCACGGCGTGTGAAGCGGTGTGAGAAGGCTGTGAGGTGAGGGCGTGTGTAGCCGTGTTGCTGACGTCACCCCACCCTACAGGCCAATTACAGCATGTGCACAAACCCACACACAACCAAACTTTCAATTTTATATATATAATGTAGATAGAACTTCAATTAAAAAAAATATTCAGGCACAAAAAAATGTATTCCATTTCCCAAAAATATTCAGATCCATAAAAGGGACACAATTAGAAAACTGATTAGGGTGACCATTTGTCCCGATTTTGCCGGGACAGTCCAATTTTTTTCTGCCCTGTCCCGGTTGCAGGTCCGTCCAGGAAATGTCCCGGTTTTTGTCCCTGGTCCCGGTATTGCGGGGCAGCGGCGGTGAGGAGAATGCGGCGGCCAGTAAGTATTTTCTATGTGTGTGTATGAATGCATGCTGCCGGGGGGATTGAATGAAGGAGAATGCTGGAGGCGGGACTTAGAATGTCGGCCGGCCCGCAGGGGATTGGTCGCAGGCATGTCAGAGGAAGCCGGGGGTGGGGCTTCCGCTTTGTGCAGAGCACACGTGAGTGTGTCTGCCTTCCCGCTCCTGGCTCCTCTGTCTGCTGCGCTGTGAGTGTCCCCCTTCTGTCCCGGGTCCCAGCCAGGGGGGGTTTTAGGAGGTGGTAGCAGGGGTGTATCTGCCTTTGTACCTTCTACCTTTGCCCCCCGGCGCTCCCACCTTTGCCCCCCAGCGCTCCCACTTTGGCCCCTGACGCTCCCATCTTTGCCTTTCCTGGCGCTCACTTCCCCCCGTCCCCGTAGTGCGGGAGATGGGTTCGGGGGCAGACAGTGGTGGCTGTGTGGTCGCTGGCAGGCGGTGCAGGGGCTTGCGGGCGGTGCAGGGGGAGGCGGGGTGTATCAGTGTGTGTATCAGTGTGTGTATCAGTGAGTGTATCAGTGTGTGTGTGTATCAGTGTGTGTGTGTGTGTGTGTGTGTGTATCAGTGTGTGTGTGTATCAGTGTGTGTGTGTGTGTGTATCGTGTATCAGTGTGTGTGTGTGTGTGTGTGTGTATCAGTGGGTGTGGGTATCAGTGGGTGGGTGTCTGCGTCTCCCTCACCCTCTCCCTCACCCTCTCCCTCACCCTCTCCGTCTCCCTCACCCATCTCCGTCTCCCTCACCCTCTCCCTCACCCACTCCGTCTCCCTCTCCGTCTCCCTCACCCTCTCCGTCTCCCTCACCCTCTCCATCTCCCTCACCCTCTCCATCTCCATCTCCCTCACCCTCTCCATCTCCCTCTCCGTCTCCCTCTCCGTCTCCCTCACCCTCTCCGTCTCTCTCACCCTCACCGTCTCCCTCACCCTCTCCGTCTCCCTCACCCTCTCCCTCTCCGTCTCCCTCACCCTCTCCGTCTCCCTCATCCTCTCCCTCACCCCTCTCCGTCTCCCTCACCCTCTCCCTCACCCTCAGTGTGTGTGTGTATCAGTGTGTGTGTGTATCAGTGTGTGTGTGTATCAGTGTGTGTGTGTGTATCAGTGTGTCTGTGTGTGTGTGTGTGTATGTGTGTGTTTATGTATCAGTGGGTGTGTGTATCAGGGGGTGTGTGTATCAGTGGGTGGGTGTCTCCGTCTCCCTCACCCTCTCCCTCACCGTCTCCCTCACCCTCTCCGTCTCCCTCTCCGTCTCCCTCTCCGTCTCCCTGACCCTCACCGTCTCCCTCACCCTCTCCGTCTCCCTCTCCGTCTCCCTCACCCTCTCCCTCACCCTCTCCCTTTCTGTCTACCTCTCCGTCTCCCTCACCCTCTCCGTCTCCCTCTCCGTCTCCCTCACCCTCTCCCTCTCCCTCACCCTCTCCCTCTCTGTCTCCCTCTCCGTCTCCCTCACCCTCTCCGTCTCCCTCACCCTCTCCGTCTCTCTCACCCTCACCGTCTCCCTCACCCTCTCCGTCTCCCTCACCCTCTCCCTCTCCGTCTCCCTCACCCTCTCCGTCTCCCTCATCCTCTCCCTCACCCCTCTCCGTCTCCCTCACCCTCTCCCTCACCCTCAGTGTGTGTGTGTATCAGTGTGTGTGTGTATCAGTGTGTGTGTGTATCAGTGTGTGTGTGTGTATCAGTGTGTCTGTGTGTGTGTGTGTGTATGTGTGTTTATGTATCAGTGGGTGTGTGTATCAGGGGGTGTGTGTATCAGTGGGTGGGTGTCTCCGTCTCCCTCACCCTCTCCCTCACCGTCTCCCTCACCCTCTCCGTCTCCCTCTCCGTCTCCCTCTCCGTCTCCCTGACCCTCACCGTCTCCCTCACCCTCTCCGTCTCCCTCTCCGTCTCCCTCACCCTCTCCCTCACCCTCTCCCTTTCTGTCTACCTCTCCGTCTCCCTCACCCTCTCCGTCTCCCTCTCCGTCTCCCTCACCCTCTCCCTCTCCCTCACCCTCTCCCTCTCTGTCTCCCTCTCCGTCTCCCTCACCCTCTCCGTCTCCCTCACCCTCTCCCTCTCTCTCATCCTCTCCCTCACCCCTCTCCGTCTCCCTCACCCTCTCCCTCACCCTCAGTGTGTGTGTGTGTGTATCAGTGTGTGTGTGTGTGTATCAGTGTGTGTGTGTGTGTATCAGTGTGTGTGTGTGTGTGTGTTTGTATATCAGTGGATGTGTGTATCAGTGGGTGTGTGTATCAGTGGGTGGGTGTCTCCGTCTCCCTCACCCTCTCTCTCACGTCTCCCTCACCCTCTCCGTCTCCCTCACACTCTCCCTCACCCTCTCCGTCTCCCTCACCCTCTCCGTCTCCCTCTCCGACTCCCTCACCCTCTCCGTCTCCCTCACCCTCACCGTCTCCCTCACCCTCCTGTCTCCCTCTTCTTCCCTGTCTCCCTCTTCCTCCCTCACCCTCCCTCTTCCTCCATCTTCCTCACCCTCCATCTTCCTCCATGTCTCCCTCACCCTCCCTCTTCCTCCCTGTCTCCCTCTTCCTCCCTCACCCTCCCTCTTCCTCCATCTTCCTCCATGTCTCCCTCACCCTCCCTCTTCCTCCCTGTCTCCCTCACCCTCCCTCCCTCTCTGTCTTTCTCTCCCACTCTGTCTCCCTTTCCCTCTCTGTCTCCCTCTCCTTCTCTGTCTCCTCTCCTTCTCTGTCTCCCTCTCCTTCTCTGTCTCCCTCTCTGTCTCCCTCTCCCTCTCTGTCTCCCTCTCTCTCTCCCTCTCCCTCTCCGTCTCCCTC
Organism: Ascaphus truei; assembly: GCF_040206685.1. Taxonomy (NCBI): domain Eukaryota; kingdom Metazoa; phylum Chordata; class Amphibia; order Anura; family Ascaphidae; genus Ascaphus; species Ascaphus truei. The sequence goes on from NC_134483.1 coordinate 527,688,398, forward strand.
TCTCTCTCCGTCTCCATCCCTGTCTCCCTCTCCCTCCTTGTCTTATCTTAACTGCCGTATATCTACACCGAAGTAACCTACCCCTGCTTTCTTCCAGATCTAACTCAAGTTTCACGCGGGAGACATTGGAAGACAGGTAGGGTACCTTGAGGGATACTCCCCTCCTTGAGGGACTGCGGATCAGGTAAGATCCCAGGCGGGATTGCTGCTTTAGAAATTGTGAAGAGGGAGCACCCTGGTGCTGGTTAATGGGTTCAGAATCATTCACATCTGGCTTTTTTTTTTGTTCGATCAGTGAGGTCATCCGACACACACACACACACACACACACACACACACACACACACACACACACACACACACACACACACACACACACACACACACACACACACACACACACACACACACACACACACACCTATGTAACAAGGACTAATGGTAGTAAAGTATAAGTGTACTACAATAAATAAACTGTTATGTAAAAAAAAAAAGTGTCCCGGTTTTTCATTTTGGAAATCTGGTCCACCCTAAAACTGATGCATGCTGGGTGGTTTCACAGTGGGTTCAGGTACTAACAGACATCATATCATATACATGTGACCCAGTCAGTACCCTCCCCAGGTATGACACGCCAACTGCCTGTTAGGTCTGCCCCTGGATTAAGGCAACATCCAGGCTGCAACTGCAGGCTAGGCTCTGCGCAGCAGATTAACCCCAACACTGCCTGTTCCTATCAGGACATAGTGTTGAGGACAGTAGAAGGCTATATCCAGGGGCACTTGGCTACATATATATATATACTGTAGGAATCTAAAAAGTGACACACTCCTCAATGTGCTCATTTGCATGTGATTATCCTGCATTCCTTCTGCAGTTTAACCCTTGCATGACATGTGACAATATCTTCATACGCCTTGTTTCCAACTCAACCTACATTTTTAGTGTATTAAAAAACCCCTACTATGAAGATAAATCATAAAAGGGGAAAATTTATAATCAATGTACTACAAACGGAATGGGATCCAGAGTGTAGATAGCATTTATGGTGCCTGTTAAACACCCTTTTAAATGTATTTGCTTTAAAACAATTTAACAATTAAACGGCACATTATATGGCACTAAATGATTTTAGACAGAGATGGATTTATAATAAATAGAACTTCAGTTGCCATAAGCAAAAAAAAATATTCAGGCACAAAAAAATTATTACATTTCCCAAAAATATTCAGATCCATAAAAGGGACACAATAAGAAAACTGATGCATGCTGGGTGGTTTCACAGTGGGACTATCCTGTATCGGTGCAAAATTCCTGTAAAATGTTATCATGACAAAATTGAAAGGTCCGGATATCACCAGAATGCCCATAAACATACTTTAAATATTTTCTTTAAAACAGAATTAAAACTGCTAATCTTGTAAATGCTGTTGTTAAACTCCTGCCTCTATGAAATTAGATTTGTAGAGACAACCGTGACCTATTTTCTGTAAAATGTTGCTCTTCATTTTTTAATACCTTTAAAACACTGCTCATAGCCAACATCCCTCATGCATTTCATGGTGCATATGATCACTTCCTCAGAGGGCACTTGATTTAACCTTGTATCTGTATGTGCTGTTGCATTTCACTCTCTACTCTGTGGATTCAAGCAGACCAAGCAATATCCTACGTGTGTGTTTTTTTTTTTTTTAATACTTCTGTTCTGTACTATGAGAAAATACTTGTAGTATTTAAAAAAAAAAACAACTCTGAAAGACAGTTTTAATGTATTATAATGTAACAAGCATTTTTTTTGTTTCTATAGCAACCATATACAAAGTCACATCCCCTCTCTTCCTCTTCTGAAACAGGCTCTGGCACACTCCTTTTTGAGCCCTGTCCTCTATCTAGCAGTGCACCAATTATATCTCGTGACTGCCTGGTCAAATGATCTTCCCCACAGAACTTTGCATCTTTGGTCCTCTTCTGCTGCACTTTATTGACAGCCATTTATTGAACCCCCGAGCCAAATCTTCACCGATGGATCACATGAGAACGAATCGATCGGCAAATTGGCTAGTTACTTATCATTGTGTGGATTGTATTGATGCACATATTAAAGAGTAAAAAATGGCAGCTTGGACTAATGATTTAATGAGTGAACTCACATGTATGAGCTTTTGTTGTCATATTGCAGTTTTGTAACATTAATGACTTTATTTCATATAGCGCTATTCCACCAATAAAACGATGTAGAGCCCGGTATGCCACAGTGTACAGATGTAGCCAGCATTATGGCACCCGCTGTCACACCACGCCATTTCTTGAGCGCGGACAATTCAAAACAATAGCCACTTCTCCGCTGGTGCTTTGTGTATGTTCTGCTGCAGCTTACCAGCTGTTACAATAACTCTGGCTATTGTACATACCTGTAGAATGTGCAGAAGTACAACCAGGGAGACGGATTTGGGGAAATTAAACCATGGCTTTTTATTCAGCCCATCACTTTAAACATTGCAGAAACCACAACATAAATAATACAGCCTACAGTATCCCTTTGTAAGGGCTAACTCACTTCCCCAGTCCCTATCTGCAGGGCTGGGAGGATAAGCCGCTGACCAACCTATAGCACCCAAAGTCCAAAAGAGGTCTTTGTGTCAGACTCTGAGTCTGGGTTTAGGTTGGGGTCTGTTGAGGGGCCAGCCTCTGGCAGTTACCCAGGTTCGCTGCACCCTGGAATAGACGTTGGATCCCTGGTGTCGTACTGGCATCACAGTCCTTCTGTGTACTCAAGAGTCTCTCATCTTGCCGTTTCCAGCAGGAGGCATTTCTACAGGTCTGCTTAGCCAGGTGGAGACTGGCTAATTGTCTTTAGCTGCAATTAACCAGCTCCCTGCTGGATTCCCCAGACCATTAGAGGCGTTCTATTGAATTCTCATTTAGACAGGGTTAAATCCCTCTTACACTGCCCCAATAAGTTTACAATCTATGGGGTAGATTCTCAGCAGGTCGCTACTTTTTTATTGTCCGTGTTTTTCAATTTAACACACCCATATCCTTAGAGGTGCTAAGCGCAACAATGTCCTGGTATTTTCCTTCAAAACAACAGATACTTAAATTTTAATGGACTCATATGCAAATCATATGGTAATGAGTAGTTTACCTAACAACGGAGATCCTCAGACCTGTGTTACTGTTAGCGCATGGGAATAACGCTTCAATAATTAGCACCTTACAAAAGCTGCACTTACTCACACCCAGAACCTGATTATCATTGCTTTTAGGCTATTCCCAGACATTATGCAAAGTAATGAGTATAGGACTTAACCCTTTAATTAGAAAAAGTTGCACGTGTCATACAAAGAAATATATATATATATATATATATATATATATATATATATATATATATATATATCACTAAAAACCATACTATAGCTTTTGATGTGTTTCAGACATTTATATGAGCCATAATATATATATACATGTGTAGCCCCCTGTAAACAGCCCAGGCTATACCTATCTTCCTTCTGCTGTGGTAAGTCCTGTTAAGATCAGGCACCAGTAATCATCCTGGGTTTTCCCCCTTCATAGCCCTATCCTGAATGATAGACGCAGGCCTGGACTCTGCTGCAGGCGTGAGCAAGAGGGGAGGTCCTGTTGACATCATGAGGGGCGGGCTAGCTCGATATTTAGCAGCCATCTCCGGTGAGTAGAGTGAGAGAGTTAATAGTGATATCGAGAGTCGGGAGTTGCCGGTTAGTTATGCCGGGAGTATGCAGTGCAGTTAATATGCTATGAGTCAAGGAATCCTGCGGATCGGTCCGAGGATTTGGAGGAGACTACGGTCTCCCCTGCGCAGAGTGCATGTGAAAGAAGAGCGAAAAGATTCAGCGTCCTTTAGTAGAGCTGATAGAATTATAGACTTGGTGGACCAATGCCCTCACCCCACTGCCAGGGGTGATGGGGAGAATTCAAGACCCACCGCGAGGCTAACCTCGGGGGTGGGCCACGGGGTATTGAAGCCCTAGCCCAGACCATCCTGCCGGAGGAGCGACTTGGAGGGAAGAAGTGGAGGAATTATCTGGGTGAAGGCGAGCGGCGTATAACCCGTCCTGGCTATTGTTGTTGCGGCTGTTGAAAGCCACTATCGTTGGGATATTGTTGCTCTGTTAATAAAAGAGACTATTCATCATCCGCAAAGACTGTGTGTGACTTGGAAAGTACTACCCTGGGACCCAAGGGGTTCTTCTATACTGGTCCTGTCCCATATTCCTGGGAGTATAGAAGATGGAGGCGCTGCACCACTAAGAGATCATGGAGGCTACCACCCTAGAAGCCCGGTCCTGGCTCCCCCACAACATCGCGGGAAGCTCAGGCCCTCCTGTTCCTCACAGGTACGCACCACACCAGATGTAATCCGTACTCATGCACCCTAGACACCACCGTAGAGTCTGGGTGAAGGGGGGAAGCAGGGTTACATATATACAGTATGTATGTATATATATATATATATATATATATATATATATATATTTATATATATATATATATATATATATTATGGCTCATATAAATGTCTGAAATACATCATAAACTATAGTATGGTTTTTGGTGATATGTTTGTGTGAACTAATATGGTATATAATGAGTATAAGGCATGGGTGTTCAATAATGTATATTCATTAATATTGCTGAGGTATGTATGGATATACATTATTGTACATCCAGTGCTCTGGAATAGGGAAGCATACTTTAAACCTGTTTTCAGTCCTACCTATCAGGAAGATCCCAACATGTGTCCATCTCAGGCTCTAACTCCAACCCCCTGGATATCACCTGTGGTGTCCCGCAAGGCTCTGTTCCCGGGCCCTTACTCTTCTCAGTGTTTATTAATGATCTTCCCACAGCTTGTAAGGAAGCCTCAAAACACATGTATGCAGATGACACAATCATATATGCACACAACCATAGCCTCTCTGACCTTCAACACATACTTCAGTCTGACTTTTTGAGACTCGAAAACTGGATTTCCCAAAACAAACTGTTTTTAAACACTGACAAGACTGTAACAATGGTATTTGGGACCAAGAATACATTTTTAAAGCTTCCAGCGACTGAGCTCCTGATTAGAACCAACGCTAACACCCCCCTAACCCCTGTCACTAGTTTTAAATACCTGGGCTTATGGTTTGACTCCCACTTAACATTCGGAATGCACATTGATACCCTGACAACCAAGACCTACAGTATGCCAAACTAGGGGTACTTTACAGGAACAAATCCTCCCTAAGTCTCCTGGTCAGAAAGCGTATCGCACAGCAGATGTCAATGCCAATTATTGACTATGGAGACATAGTATATGGTTCGGCACCTCAAACCCACCTTAGCAAACTTGACACCCTCTACAATTCAATTTGCCGTTTTATTCTCCAATGCAACTACAACACACATCACTGCGAAATTCTCAAAGAACTAGATTGGTCAACACTAGAGTCTAGGTGCAAAGTTCACCTTTCCTGTCTTGCCTTTAAATCCTTTATGGGCAAGCTACCCAGCTATCTGAAGCTCCTCACCCCTACCACATGCAGCACTTATCACCTGAGATCAGACTCCAAAAGACTGTTCATGGTCCCAAGGCTCAACAAAGTATCCGGCCATTCCTCCTTCTCTTACCGTGCACCCCAAAACTGGAACAACCTACCAGAGACTCTCACACCCACCACCAGTTTAAGTTCTTTCAAATCTAAGGCTGTCTCACATTTTAATCTGGTCTGTAATTGTTTCATACGCTCATAATATATATTTTCTTTAACTGTGCACGCAATGTCTTGTATATAATGTATACCCTGTTCATTTATGTAACTGTATTTGTAACCATGTATTATTTGTCTTAACTCTGTGCCCAGGACATACTTGAAAACAAGAGGTAACTCTCAATGTATTACTTCCTGGTAAAATATTTTATAAATAAATAAATTATGCAGTCATTATTATATTATATACACCATATACAAATGAGGTCAGATTCATCACCACCCTGCCATGCACTTGGAGTAGGTGAACCGCGGCCTGATCACAGCCAAGTGCAGCGCAGGGCGGCACTTCCCATCAGGATTAACCCAGCAGGGTTCCCTGCTTCTGAATGGGACTCCTTCTGCAGAAGCAGGGACCCCCGCTGTGTTAATCGTTATGGGCAATTAGTCTACTGAGTTTTTGATCTTGGGGAAACCATGATCTTGCCTTGGTCAGCCTGCCTTTCAGCTGCAGTTTCCTTGAGGCAAAATGTTAAATAAATGTGTCCCCATCTATAATTAGGTGAAACACTTAAGTGTAAAAATGATACATTTCTAATATTATAAGAAGATTTTCATTATTAGCTTTTTGCTAACACATGGAAATCTGTTTATAAACGCTAACATAATAACACGCCTTCAAGTTTCAGCGTTAAATGAAGAAAAATGAATGTGTGTTATTTAATGAGGTAACAGAGCGTTGTTTGCCCTCATTTAGCGCACTTCCGAGGATCGAGCCCTATATTTGGTGCTTGAGCCACTGGGAAATAAACTGAGTTGCCAAAGGTTACAAGGAGACAACGTTTGGATTTCAGAGTCAGTGTTTTTACTCACTGAGCCACTTGCACATCTTTATAAATGTATAATCTGTACAACCCTTCCCATATACAGTATGTGCATACATTACAATTTCATTAGTATTTCAGTGGGGAAAAAAGTGTGCCTTTTTATTTCTAATTGAAACAGTAGGACACTTGAGATATACAGTAAGTGCTATGTAGATCACATACTGTACACAGTAGAATTTATGCAAATAGGCTTTTTGAGAACATAGCGAGGAGGTGAAGGAGCTTGATTTAAACCACTAGAGAAAGGTGAAATGGATGATGCAGATTTGAAGCACGTAGCTATAGACAGAACAAGTCACATATCGATTCATCACTCACTGACCATGTAAGATATTATATACATCAGCTATCAATACCAGTTTATAGAATTGCTTGTAATAGGTTATAGAAAGCAGCCAGATCTGATTTGCCATTACGTGAGGAAGCAAACTAAATCAAATACCTTTTGTTACATTGCCGTTATTTTTACCTAACCAAAACAGTCAATTCTCTAGATTAATTACTATAAAAAACACACCGAACAGGGAGAAAACTAGAGGTTTGCACTTCACGAGATCTTTTATTCAAACAATGTGAACAGACTCCATGGAGGTGTTTGTATATGATCTTTGGAAACTAGCTAAAAACTATTGTTTTGTTTCCTAGGGCAGAATCTCAACCCAACTTATTATGGGATTCTGTTCCACTCTTGGCTTTACTTTTCATTTTCAGGAAACACACTGGAATAAACAGAACCCCAATTTAGAGCACTAAACAAAAATAGGGTAAAACGCCCATGATAACATAAAATCAGGTGGCAACATTGGAGTTTATTAAATATTTTTAAGTTGGTCCAATACCTTTACCAAGGCATAAGAAGCAAAGACACACAATATAAAGTCAAAAGAAACATTTTTACAACGTGTACTAATTCAGAACAATTTTCTGTTGCCCATTTACCTGCCTTGTAAAATTTGTGACTCAGGATTTGGTGCCAAAAGTTTATGTACAAACATACAAAGACAATATCTCTTTTCACATTTACTGATGTTTTGTACGACATATTTGGATTGATGTAAAAAAAAAAAAAATAGGTGTTGTATGCATTAGCGTTTAAGAGAACAAAGTGTTTAGCATTTTTATTATTACCATTTTAATGTCGTTTAAAAGAAAAAGAGAGGCAACAGTGAGTACAGTTACAGTACATAAAATATTTAGTCTGCGATTCATCCTATTTAGGATATCTTCTTATATAGAAATAACTAGAAGTCCCAGGTCAGTATCAAAATGAAATAGATTACTCTTAAGAATGCAGCCTTTGCAGCGAGTAATGCCAGCTTGAATCCCAATGTCAGCCTTTGATCTGAGGCAAGTCACTTTGTCTCTTTGTGCCTCAGGCATCAAAAGTTAGATTGTAAACTCTTTGGCACAGGGAATAATTGTACTGCAAAAAAACTAATGTGGAGTGCTGTGTACCGAGGGCCGATGAAATGCATTTGGCGCCCGTGGTAAACCTTCAGCTTTACTTTAATTTATATTACTTAGGTTTGCAATTTAAAATATATGTAGTTAGTTAAAAAAAAAAACAACTGCATTCCACCTCAGTATCTTGGAAGTCGTTTGGTCTTTAGCAGATCTTGTGTTCTTAACCAAGTCAATTTAGTGACCTATAAAGTAATAAATAATCGTAGGTTTTTTTTTTCTAAATAAAGAAGACCATCCTGAAACTCAGGGTTGTTCTCTTTATTAAAATTTGTACAAAGAAGTCTGAATAGACAAAATGGAACCTTTCCAACAGAGAGTCCACCAGAATTACGTGCCTATAGAATAAGCCATGTTAGGTACGTTTAGAAGATGGCAATGGTACAAACTTCTGCAGAGAGCATTACTTTAGTGAGGATGTTAAGAGTCCAAATCACCTAAGAACCACGCCTTTTGTAAAAGGTAAACCTAAAACCACGTTGTTTAATAGTCCTGCAAATAACCCCTCAACTCCCCCCTCACCCCCTTTCCCCTCCCCCCCATAAAAAAACAGTCCTAACAACATCTTGGAACTTGGTCCTGTGTTTTCTCTCTGAGTCAGTAATTACCAGGCTCAGGATGCTTAGCCATCTACTGTAACACGAGCCACTATTCAATTTGCTGTGAAGTCATCTTCCTTATTCAGTTCTCTTCAGGTGATGTCTTCACAGCATATGAAATGGCAGAAAGATCGTCTTTATACTACTGTAAGAACAACTGTTTGGGGATCCAAAATGCAACTTCTCCCTTCATGGACTAGTTCAGTGAATAAAATCACAAACCTGTATTCCATTCATTAATCTATGTTTCCTTTATGATAATAAAAATATTATTGTATAAAAAATGACCTTATGACCATGTACACTGAAATGAAAGCATACACTAAAAACTGTGACATACAGTGGTATAGAAAGCAATATTAACATGTGGCCACTAATTTTGCCATTTTTGTTTTACATGCATTCTAAGCAAGAACTATTTGTTGCACTTTGCTTTAAATAATACAGCTGCCATTTCAGTGTCTTAGAACAGTGTTGGATTTAACCTTCCATATACTTAGTAGTTGATTGAAGGTTCTTGTTAGTACAGCAGGTTAGCTCATTAAAATGGATTTCAAGCCAAAAGATAACCTACAAAACAAACTCGACTGTTGCTGGCTGTAATAACTTCTAAAAAAAGAACTAACTGTACTTTAGGTGAGAAAAGTGGCGTTCATTACTGTACATAATGTCTTTTGCAGTAGTTTCTACACAGGATCTCTCAAACACACAAGCACATTGCAGAATTGTAGAGGGGACATACTTTTCCAAAATAGTGGCACTCCAGGGTACATATCGTTTAAAAATACATTGTAAAGATGCAGCCCCTTCTAGGACCAGAAAGGTACATGTTTAAATCTGGAATTAAAGCTCATTAACAAATATACCCAGTGCATGCAAGTATTTTTAAAGCTAATTATTAAACAAACACAACGCTCGCCCAGTCCACTTTTAAATAGCTGGTCCTGTGATGCACCTGTGATTGACCAGTCTATTCAGACTTCTTCCATCAGTTAGGTAAAGAAAAGGTTTGCAGGTAGAGTTAGGACCTGTAAAAAAGACATATGTTGGCACGGTTACAGGCTTAACAATACTTTGGCCAAAGAAGTTGACTAAATGACCCTTACTTATTAGAAGACAGATAAGTATGTATCTATATAAATTGTCATATTGGATGTAGCACTGGGGCTTTTAGTCTTTTTTTGTATAATTGTAGCCCTTGTACCCTCCTTGGATACTGCAACATTCCTGTGCTGCTGTCACCTGTCTGCCTAACAAGAGGCCTGAGCCTCCGCCACTGAAAGCCTGGGGTATACTTAGTATCTTGGTGCAGCGCCTCCACCGGCGAGGGATCCCAGCTTGGTGGGAGGAGCCCCTCACCGGAACCAATATACACACAGTAATTACACACGGGTATATAATAACAGTATTTATATGCATAAAGTATAAATCATCCACATAACACAGCCCGCAAATATCACCCCTCACCCCACAACAACACCTCCCAACTGGATTGCCTGGGGACTTAACCCCTGAGTGTCCACAAGCCAGTCCTTCCCAAGAAGTGTCTGTGTGGTGTAGCCGGGATCCCCTTCTCACCCTTGTTGTTGGGGGAGGGTGCGCTGCATTAGAGAGCACTCCGATACGGAGGCTCCGCGTCATGCAAGACGCCATGTTTTGGTTGGCACCGGTATAGACAAACTTGGCCATAGGTTGCGCATGCGCAGGCGAGAGTGCCAAAGCCCGCGAAGGAGGAGAGTTCCGATTGGAGGGGAGGTAGCGAGACACAGGTCCCAGCAGCCCCCAGCAGGTCCCCGTGATAGAGCTGAGCCAATGAGCTGGGAGTTTGAGGAGGAAAGGAGGTGGTTGGGCGCACCTTGGGTCAGAGCTGGCTGGAGAGGAGACGGAGCTTCGGTGTAGGGGAGGCCAACCGCCCCCTGTGTAGGCCGCATGCCCCAGGCCCTGTTAGTCCCTGAGTCCCAGTAGAGACAAGCGGAGCTAGGGACTTGCCATAGTGAGGTTCCGGATTCCCGTAGTGCCGCACTATCACCACCGGGACAGTTCTAAGTGGCGGGAGGTCTGGGCTCAGACCCCGCTAGCAAGATGCCACGTGTCCGGGTGGGATTGCCCTGGACTTCCACGTGGGTGGGAGGATGACATCTACCCCTCGCGGATCCTTTGTGAAGATTGTAGCAGTACCGGGTACCGGAGTACCCGGCAGGTAATTCTCCAAGTGCACCAATGGTACAATCGTTTCACTCGGGACACAGTGGCTGCGCAGTCACACTCACACATACAGAGATCTGACTCACTTGAGGGTGGAAGGACTTATCCCAAGGGGATTGGACACGGGGTGGGATCACCCGGTGGAGGGAGATGGGAGGGTAGGCGGTCGCGTGATACTGATTAGAGTGTCTCCTCTAGGGAGAGCCGCTGATATATGTATGTGAAGGTATTGCTTGCAAGTAAAGTCAATTGGTTAAGGTATCCTGCTGTGTGGTTGTGTGTACTGTATATAAGTCCTGCGAAGACCCACTTCCCCTCTGGCGGAAGCTGTCGCAGGTGGAGGCGCTGCACCCAGCATAATTATTGTGCGAGTACCCCAGGCTCTCCGTGGCAGAGACTTAGGCCCTGTGAGCCTACAGGTGATACAGCATATGGTAGTGGCCTGCGTTCTACAGGAAGCAGGGCTACAGTGGGATAGCGCGCTTTCCTGTGTGTTGGGGCCCGTTGGTGCACGTACTAATACCTCCCTGGTCTCAGTCCAGACCAGGACAAACAATCGGACTCCTCAGATGAACTGCGTGGTTCTGTGCTGCAATCGGCTGCTTCTCTCCCGGGCAGATCCTTAGGCGGATGCCTCTGGAGGGGTCTCCTGACTGGAGTGTACCCCTATAAATAGTCTATATCAAGGAGTCTGTGTAGGCTCCTCTGCAACCAGCTGCACTCCCTCAAGCAATGTCCTGCAGCATCTCTCTCACTAATGCTATGGCGAGAAAGTCCCTACCTACAGTACTTTACATATATATCTCTACAGTGTCTCAGGGGACTAACTGGGCCCTTGGGGGTAACTTATGGCCTAGTCCATGGAGCACAGCTCCGGGGACCCTACCTACACCCTGAGACTGCCACAGTGCATACAACAAAACACATCAAAACAAAAACTGCTCACCTGAGCGATAACTTAACTTAGATTTCCCTAACTCAGGGTGGAAGTGGCTTTTCCACTTTCCAACAACAAAACAAGGTACTTTTGCAGAGTTAGCCAAATGAATAGAACAATTGAACCTGTGTGGGGAAGGGGCTTCTCCCCACTGTGTTCAGCAGCCTTCCAGGCTCTGGAGAAGAGACAAGAGCAAACAGGAAATCAGTCTTACATACCTGATTTCTAATCCCTCAGTTCCAGCGCTTGCCCAAAACTGTGGGATGGAGTGCATGTATTATAAGGCTGCACTCCCAGGCCAGACAGGATAGAAACTGTTCAGTATCCTGGGAGCCCTATATATGGAATTTATTACCATCCCCTGGTTTCTGTCACATATCCTCCCCCCCAGCTCAGACCCCGAGGGATGAGCGACCATGGATATTAGGGAGTGCATCCTTGACAACCCGTCAGCATTGCCATGTTTGTGCCCTGACCTGTGTTCCACAGAAAATTTAAAGGGTTGTAGGCTTAGGAACCACCTGGTCACTCTAGCATTCTTTTCCCTGTTTTGACACATCCAGGTAAGGGGTGCATGATCTGTGACCAACCGGAATTTTCTCCCCAACAGGTAGTATTTGAGCGTCTCTACAGCCCACTTTATTGCGAGACACTCTTTCTCTACTATGGAGTAATTTTTCTCCTGGGGATTTAGTTTCCTACTTAAATAAAGGATGGGGTGTTCCTCACCTTGAGACTCCTGGGAGAGTACCGCCCCCAGCCCTACCTCAGATGCGTCGGTTTGGACTACGAACTCTTTGGAGAAGTCAGGTGTGACCAACACTGGTTGGGCACAGAGAGCTTCTTTCAGGCTTCTAAAGGCCTGTTCGGTTTCGGGGGACCACTTTACCATAAGCGGTCCTCTTGCTTTTGTGAGGTCGGTTAGTGGGGTTGCCTTAGTCGCAAAATTGGGAATAAACCTTCTATAGTACCCAATTAACCCCAAAAAGGTCCTTACTTGTTTTTTGTAACTGGCCTTGGCCAACCTTGTATCGCCTCCACTTTGAGTGTTTGGGGTTTGAGTAAACCTCTGCCAATAGAATACCCCAGATACTTGGCCTCCTCCAGACCAATGGTGCATTTAGCGGGGTTAGCAGTTAGTCCAGCAGACCGAACTGCGTCGAGCACAGCTTGGACCTTTGGAAGGAGGGATTGCCAATCTTCTCTATGGATTACCACATCATCCAGGTAGGCAGCAGCATACCGAGCATGTGGTTTTAAAATTTTATCCATCATTCTCTGGAATGTGGCGGGAGCTCCATGTAAGCCAAAAGGCAGCACCCTATACTGAAAGAGGCCGTCTGGGGTTGAGAAGGCTGTCTTTTCTTTTGCCCTTTCTGTGAGGGGAACCTGCCAGTACCCTTTTGTTAGGTCTAGGGTTGTGAGATATCGGGCTTTGCCCAGTCTCTCTACAAGTTCATCTACCCTGGGCATAGGGTAAGTATCAAATTTTGACACCGCGTTTAGTTTCCGGTAGTCATTACAAAACCTTGTTGTACCATCTGGCTTTGGGACTAAGACTATAGGGCTGTTCCACCCACTTTGGGATTCCTCAATTACGCCTAGTTTTAGCATTTTTTTAACCTCTAAACTTATAGCCTCTCTTTTGGCCTCTGGGATTCGGTACGGTTTAAGGTTAACTCGGACCCCCGGTTCAGAGACTAGGTCATGTTCAATTACGCTAGTTCTACCTGGCTGTGTAGAGAAGATTTCTTTGTTTCTGCTCACTAAATTCTGAACCTCTTGTTTCTGATGAACGGACAGGGTTTCAGCTATGCTAACCTCTGGGTCAGTTTCTTGACTCTCTGACGGACCTGGGGTTACTAGGGTTGACAAGACTTCTCTATCTTTCCAGGGCTTGAGTAGGTTTATATGGTAAATTTGCTCAGGTTTCCTCCTACCTGGCTGTCTTACCCTATAATTTACTTCTCCCACTCTTTCCAAGACCTCATATGGCCCATGCCATTTAGCAAGGAATTTACTTTCCACGGTGGGAACCAGAACTAGTACCCTATCACCTGGAAAAAAAATTCTGACCCTAGCACCCTTATTATACGTATTCCTCTGTGCTTCTTGAGCTTTCTCCATGTGTTCCCTCACTATGGGTAGGACTGCAGCAATGCGGTCCTGCATCTGGGCAACATGCTCTATTACACTTCTGTAAGGGGTAACCTCGTGTTCCCAAGTCTCTTTGGCTATATCCAGTAAGCCCCTTGGGTGTCGGCCATACAATAGTTCAAACGGGGAGAAGCCTGTGGATGATTGGGGAACTTCCCTAATGGCAAATAACAGGTACGGTAACAAACAATCCCAGTTTTTCCCATCTTTATCGACCGCCCGCCGTAACATGCTCTTTAAGGTTTTATTGAACCTTTCCACTAAACCATCTGTTTGTGGATGATAGACTGAGGTTCTGAGATGCTTGATTTTTAGGAGTTTACATAACTCTTTTGTTACTTGGGACATAAATGGTGTTCCCTGGTCAGATAGAATCTCTTTAGGAATTCCAACCCGGGAAAACAGAACTACTAACTCTTTTGCTATGTTTTTGGCAGAGGTGCTACGTAGGGGAACTGCCTCCGGATATCGGGTGGCATAATCTAATATTACCAATATATGCTGATGTCCCCTAGCAGACTTTATTAGGGGTCCTACTAGATCCATAGCAATCCGGTCAAATGGTACCTCTATTATGGGAAGGGGTACCAATGGGCTGCGGTACGCCTTGAACGGGGCGGTGATCTGACATGCTGGGCATGAGGAACAATAATTCGTAATTTCTGCCAGAACCCCAGGCCAATAGAAGCTTCGGAGAACCTTTTCTTTTGTCTTTTCCACCCCTAGGTGTCCCCCCAATGGGTGACTATGTGCGAGGTGTAATACTACATTACGGAATGTCCGTGGTACCAACAATTGTTTAGTTGTAACTGATTTCCTTTTATCAACCCGATATACTAGGTCGTTCTCTACCTCGAAGTAGGGGTAAGCAAGCGACCTATCTGGTTGGCCAGGAGTACTATTCTGGTCCCGTATATTTCCCCTTGCTACCGCTAATGTGGGGTCCTCCCACTGGGCCTTCTTAAAACTCCCAGGACTGACCTCTAGGTCAGCGAGGGTCTTATCCGGTTCTGGGGTGGTAAGTGTCTGATCAACATCCTGATTTGGGGTATTCCCTACCAAAGTAGTGATGGGGAAGGGAATTTTACAGCACTCCTCCTTTTCCCCCTTCTTATTTGGGCCCTCGTCAACCTCCATTTCTGAAAACGGGAAAGGATTTATTTCTTCTAATACTTCATTATGGTCCGCTATTGAACTCTGGGCGCTATTCTGAGCGGGGGACCACATTTTTAGAAAATGGGGAAAGTCGGTCCCTATTAACACATCATGTGCCAGTTTGGGTACAATACCCACCTTGAAATCTAAAGAACCAAACTCTGTTTCAAAAAAAACATCAACAGTGGAATATTCATGATTATCCCCATGTATACAACAAATTGCCATTCTTTGTGAACTGTTTCCCTGTTTCTTCTTAATGGGCAAGAGGTATTCGGACACTAGTGTGACCATGCTCCCAGAGTCCAGAAGTGCCCGAACCCTCTTACCATTAACCTTTACAAATGCCCACAGATGGTTATTCAAGGGGTCCTCTGGGCTAGGGCGCATACATTGGGACAACAGCGAATAAGGTTCCACGCTGTTGCATTGCATGGGCTCATCATTTAGTGGGCAGATTTTTGCTGTGTGGCCCCTCTCATGACAATTTACACATTTAGGTACATAGTCTGTGTCCCACTTAGAGCCTTTTCCCGGCTCCTCATGTTGGCTATTGCCCTTAGTGTGCGAACCACTGTTGCTGGTGCTGCGTGAAGGTGGTTGCCGCTCTTCAGCTCCCCTTAACCCCGGTACCCTTTTACCGTCTCTGGAAGAGTCCTGGAACCTCGGGTAGTGGGGTTGCTCCACGACTGTGGGTTGCGGGTGCTCTTCTGCTGCATTGTACCTTTCTACGAGGGCCACAAGCTCATCCGCATTGTGGGGGTCACTCCGACTGACCCAATGGCGTAAGGCAGAGGGAAGTTTCCTCAAGAACTGGTCCATGACCAACCGTTCCACGATGTGGCTTGCTGAGTTGATCTCGGGTTGTAGCCACTTCCGGGCAAGGTGGATGAGGTCATACATCTGGCTTCGGGTGGCTTTATCCATCGTGAAGGACCATGCGTGAAACCTTTGGGCGCGAACAGCCGTGGTTACGCCGAGGCGGGCGAGGATCTCGAACTTCAATTTTGCATAGACGTTAGCTTCGGCTGGCTCTAGATCAAAGTAAGCCTTCTGGGGTTCGCCGCTTAGGAAGGGTGCGATTAGACCAGCCCACTCAGCTTCTGGCCATCCCTCTCTCTGTGCCGTGCGTTCAAACGTGAGAAGATAGGCTTCCACATCATCCGAGGGTCCCATCTTCTGAAGGTAGTGGCTTGCCCTGGTCATTTTCAGAACTGGGGCTGCCGCTGCCAGTGGAAGGTTACTGATAGTCCCCCTCAGGATCTCGAGTTCCTGCTGTAAGCCCTGGGCGAACCGCTGTTGCTCCTCTCTCAGCAAGCGGTTTGTCTCTTGCTGGTTTGCATTCGCCTGTTGCAGGATTGCATTAGTCTCTTGCTGGTTTATTAACAGCTGTCGCTGGGTTTCACTCGCCTGTTGCTGGGCTTCATTCGCGTCTCTCTGGACAGCGACATTGCGTACCAGCGCACTCACCACGTCTTCCATCTTGTTTGGAGAGAGAGAAAAAAACTTTTTTTTTTTTTTTCTCCTTTAAAGTTCTTTAACCCCCAGACCTTTTAGTGTTCTGCCCGCATTCTCCACCATATGTGACAAACAGCTTACTCCGGGGCTCCGCTGCTTGTCCGGGACGGTTAGAACACGGTCTTTTGGGGTAGGTTAAATGAGGAGGCGTCACGTACTGTTCCTTTAAACAGGCTGTGCCTGGTTTATTCAGTCCCAGGCACTGAGACTGCCACAGTGCATACAACAAAACACATCAAAACAAAAACTGCTCACCTGAGCGATAACTTAACTTAGATTTCCCTAACTCAGGGTGGAAGTGGCTTTTCCACTTTCCAACAACAAAACAAGGTACTTTTGCAGAGTTAGCCAAATGAATAGAACAATTGAACCTGTGTGGGGAAGGGGCTTCTCCCCACTGTGTTCAGCAGCCTTCCAGGCTCTGGAGAAGAGACAAGAGCAAACAGGAAATCAGTCTTACATACCTGATTTCTAATTAGCATGACAGGTGACAGAAATCCCTCAGTTCCAGCGCTTGCCCAAAACTGTGGGATGGAGTGCATGTATTATAAGGCTGCACTCCCAGGCCAGACAGGATAGAAACTGTTCAGTATCCTGGGAGCCCTATATATGGAATTTATTACCATCCCCTGGTTTCTGTCACAATATATATATATATATATATATATACAGTTGAACCCCGTTATAGCGCGACCCGTTATAACGCGAATTCGGTTATAACGTGGTTTTCACGTGGCTACCGTTTAAAAAAAAAATGTTAATTTTTTTTGCACACTGCCACACTGCCACACTGCCACACTGCCACACTGCCACACTGCCACACTGCCACACTGCCACACTGCACACACTCTCACTGCACACACTCTCACTGCACACACTCTCACTGCACACACTCTCACTGCACACGCTCTCACTGCACACGCTCTCACTGCACACGCTCTCACTGCACACACTCTCACTGCACACTGTACACTGCACACACTCTCACTGCACACTGTACACTGCACACACTCTACACTGCACGCTGCTCACAGCACAGTGCTCACAGCACACTGCACACACTCCCAGCACTCACTGCACACACTCTCACTGCACACTGCACACACTCTCACTGCACACACTCTCACTGCACACACTCTCACTGCACACACTGCACACACTCTCACTGCACACACTCTCACTGCACCACTGCACCTCTGCACAAACTCTCACTGCACACACTCCCAGCACTCACTCCCAGCACTCACTCTCACTGCACACACTCTCACTGCACACACTCTCACTGCACACACTGCACACTGCACACACTCCCAGCACACTGCTCACAGCACACACTGTCACTGCACACTGCTCTCTGCACACACTCTCAATGCACATGGCACACAGCACTCACAACACACTCTCACAGCACACTCACAGCACACAGCACTCACAGCACACAGCACTCACAGCACATTCTCACAGCACACAGCTCTCACAGCACACAGCACTCACAGCACACAGCACTCATAGCACACAGCTCTCACAGCACACAGCATTCACAGCACACAGCACAATCTCACAGCACACAGCACTCACAGCACACTCTCACAGCACTCACAGCACACTACACCACACCTCCCACTCCCCCTCCCTACCTTTGGTGTCGGCTGCTGAGATCAGAACTGAGCTGGCATCAGGATAGGGGGGGTGTCTGAAGGAGGGGGGGGGTGAGTGAGGATCAGGCTGGGACTCGGAGGGCCGCGTGGGCTATGCCGCGGAGGGCTGGTAGGTTTGGGGGCCTGGGGGGAGGAAATGGATGCCGGTGGTGGGAGGTAAGGAGCAGGTTGCGGCTGGACTCACCGTTGCTAGGGGACATGTAGGGCTTCCGGCCACCTCTTCCTTCCTTCCTCCTCCTCACTTCCTCCCGATCAGGCGCGCGTAAGCCATTTTTTTAAAATTAGCGCGACCCCGGTTCTAGCGCGGTCGGATCGGGTGGCCCCCGAGGACCGCGCTATAACGGGGTTTAGCTGTATATATATACACACACATATATTTCTTTTTTTGGGGGGGGTAGTGTGTGTGTATTTGGGGGGGCAGTGTGTGTGTATTTGGGGGGTAGTGTGTGTATTTGGGGGGGTCATGTGTGTGTTTTTTGGGGAGGGTAGCGTATGTTTATATTGTGTATTTGTAAATGACACTGTTTTAGAAACAATGAAAAAAAACTAAATAAAGGGACTTATTATTGTGAGATGCATTTTATTCCCCCACATATTCTGTTGTATGCTAATGCTTATACAGTATATACCTATTGCTGTGTACAGTACAGGTATGTGTTTGTAGGGTGTAATATTCATGCATGTGTTGTATGTTAATGCTTATACAGTATATACCTATTAGTGTGTGTACAGTATATGTATGTGCTTGTAGGGTGTAACATTCATGCAGGGGCTGCAGTTCTTGGAATATTTTGGAGAAAGGCATTTTTTTATAAAATGGCTCTTTTCCCTTGAGAGGTTGCAGACCCCTGGGCGAAGGATAAAGAAAAATATTTTAATGCCAAATTCCTCCTGTTCATTCTCCATTGAAAAAAAAAGAAATCTCTTGATTTGCTAACAGAATAAAACAAGCACTTGTGAGCTACCTTGAAGGATTGTATGTGTTTTTGTGAAATCTCATGTCAAAAGCAAATAGCAAGTTGAACATAAAGAATCACCATATAATAAATGGTCTTATCTTCAAAGGGGCGGAATATTATTAAGATCTCAAAATATAACTAAAGACCCAGCACTCACTGAAAACTGGTTAAATGCCAAAAGAATAAACAATTTAATATAAGCACAAGATAACTCAACTTGGAGTGATGACGACACAAGCGGGTATAGGGACCCCACTAATAAAGTGGAAAGTGTAATGATACACAGGTCAGGGAATGGGGTGGACAAAAAACAGGAAAGTGTGTGTGTGTGTGGGGGGGGGGGGGAAATCCACACGCGATGGGGGAGGGGTAATAAGGGGGGCAATGTTTCGGGGAGAACCCCTTCCTCAGGTCTGTTCCCTCAGGTCTGTATAGACCATAAGGTACTTCCCTTGACCCTATCCCCAACCACCGGAGCAGCACACAGTAATCATGTACATATACATACATACATACACACGCACACACACACAGTGGCGAGAAAAAGTTTGTGAATCCCCATGATAATTACGGAAATTTCATAGTTTTTCCATGATAACCTTCTTGAATAAAAAACAGTATTTTCTTAAATATCCAATAGAGTTTATATTAACCAATTCCATGTCTTTTGAAAAAAAATGATGTACGAATTAGACAAACAATGAGTAATTAATAGTCAGGGTATGTGCAAACGTAAGTGAAATCCTGGTTTTACCAGCTACATTAAAGGAGATTATTAGAATCAAGTGTTTAAATAATTAACTGGATCTTCAGGGGTGAGTTTGTGATGCCCCACCCTATATAAAGATCAGAAACTGTGTGAGTTTGGTTTTCACCATACAGTTGTGTGGAAACACTATCAAAAGAAATCTCTAAGGACCTCAGAAAAGCAGTTATTGTTGCTCATCAGTCTGAAAGGGTTACAAAACCATTTCTAAGGATTTGAGGCTCCACCAGTCCATTGTCAGACAGATAGTTTACAAATGGAGAAAGTTCAAGACCACAGTCACTCTACCCAGTAGCGGCAGTGCTACCAAAATCTCTCTGAGAACAAAGCGGCAAATCCTCCAAGAAGTCACAATGAACCCCAGAGTAACGTCCAATGATCTGCAGGCCACTCTTGCTTTGGCTAATGTGAGTGTTCATGATGCAACTATCAGAAAACGACTGATCAAGAATAGTGTTCATGAAGGATACCCCGAAAGAAACCACTGCTCTCTAAAAAGAACATTGATACCCATTTACTGTAATGTCACCAAAGAGCACATAGATGATCCACAACATTTCTGGAACAAAGTTCACTGGACAGACGAGTTAAAGGTATACGTTTTTGGCCTCAATGAGAAATGTTATGTTTGGTGAAAACTAAAAACTGCGCTAAAAAAGAAGAACCTTATCCCAACTGCCAAGCATGGTGATGGGAGTATGATGGTTTGGGGATGGTTTGCTGCCTCAGGAGTTGGACGGCTTGCCATCATTGACACAGCTATGAATTCTGCATTGTATCAGAAGATTCTAGACGAGAATATCAGGCCATCCGTCTGTGAGCTGAAGCAAAAGTGGTTCATGCAGAAAGACAATGATCCTAAATATACAAACAGATCTACAAAATAATGGTTGCAAAAGAAGTTTTAGAATGGCCTAGTCATATTCCGGACCTAAACCCCATCAAAATGTTGTGACAGGACCTGAAGCCAGCTGTTCATGCATTGAAGCCCTCAAATGTCACTGAGCTGAAGCAGTTCTGTAAGGAGGAATGGGTCAAAATTCCCCAAAACCGAGAGACTGACCAGCAGTTACAGGAAACGCTTAGTTGAAGTCATTGCTGCTGTACTGAATCTATAGGCTCACATACATTTTCACACGTAGATATTGAATGTTGAATCGTGTGTGTAGCCGGGTTCCCCTTCTACCTTCTGGTCCTCGGGGAGAGGGACGGCTGCAGGGGCGCACGGGTGCTGCCAGAGCTGTGGGCGGACCTGGCTAGTGCAGGGGGCTGTACCGGTAGAGGTTGTGGGCTATTAGTGGGAGTGCCGGGGTTCCGGAGCTCTGTGGCATACATGGAAAGTGTTGGCCACCATTGTGAATACGCGCGCATGCACCGTGCGATCCTCATGCATGTGCAGTTGTATAGCGTGCAGCGGCCATTACAGGCTCCGCAAGGGACTACACATCCCATCAGCCACAGGGGCTGCTGATCTGGTGGGGCTGCACAGCCAATAGGGCTGCTGGATCCACGGCAGGGAAGCATTAGGTTTGACGCGAACCAGGGACCACGCCAGTCGGAGCAGGGACTGCAAGGGAGTAGGTAGTATCCGTGTGCAAGTGGCTCCTCGACTAGGCCAGATACCCCCCCCAGGTCCCGGCTAGGCCCCTGACCCAGTCAGCTTGTGGTGCAATAGGGAAGGCCCCCGGATAGGGATGCTCCCCTTAGCCCATCAGTGACCGGATGGTCACGCGGTGAGCTGCGGCCTGTTGTCTGGGACCAGACCACGAGCCCACATAGAGAGACATTAAGGGACACCCTCCAGCGGGAGCTCACTCAAGAGGTGGATTGGACCCACAAGGAGCCGGGAGATTCTTGGAGGCCTCACTTCGTGGGATCTGACAGATCCTTCTGCTTCACTCTGTGGTACCTGGGTACAGGAGTGCTTGGGGAGGTAAAGTGCATCAACGGTCCACTCTATACACTTGGGTGGGACTGACATTGGGGAGGGACACCAGGGATATTGGTGCCACCGCAACCTAATTACGTAGGGGATATATACCCTATATTTATATTGTGTTGTACTCTGGCACGGTTACTGCTGCGGCCGAGTTTATTCGAGCATTTGCCCGTTCTCGGCCGCAGCAGTAACCTGGCGTGCGCCGGAGGGTGCCGAGCGCGCGCCGAAGCCTCGGAGGAGAGGCCCGCCGATCGGGGCTTACCCCTCTCCTCACCGGGTCCGCCGGGTCCCCCGGAACGTCCCGCCGCCGTCCTCACATCCGCGCGACACCAGGGCTCCCTCGGGGAGCACTGGGCACGCGTACAGGCGGCACAGGCACCCGATGATGCGTGACCGCGCGCACGCTGAGGGAGTGCGGCTCGCAAGCCGGGACATATCCCGGCTTGCGGAATGAGCCGTACTCGAATAAAGTGTGCCGCCTGTGTACATTGTGTTATAGTGTATGTGTTCAGTAAATACCCGTTATATACTCTGTGTGTGACATTACTGACTATGTTAGTTCCTGTGAGGGGTTATTCGGCTGCGCTAGGATCCCTCCCAGGTGGAGGCGCTGTAACCCGAGAAACGACACAACCCCAGGCTCCTAGCGGCAGAGGCTTAGGCCAGGTCCCCGCTGCCTGATGCAGCGCCCACTGTGGAGTGCTAGGTCATGCCCCCAGTGGTTCAGCCAATGAGGTCAAACCTGGCGAGTGACGTCATCGCCGCACCCCCTGTCATGCCCCCCGGCTTTCCCCCTGCAGCTCACTGCAGACCAGGGAACTCAGCTGAACGCGCCGCCAGCTTGGCAGGTGCACGTGCCAAGCAGACAGCAGAGCCGTAGCTTTAGACCTCCTCTGAGCCCTGGCTGCTTAATTAGAACCCACCATCCTCTTTCTTTTTTTTGTAACAATTTTTTTTATTGGACACGTTCACAAGTTAATGTACAAACAGAAATGTCATGAGCCCATAACACTACAACTCGATACAAACATATAGTGACCAATAACATTTTCCCTTTTTCTATAGGAGGAAAGAGAAAGAGGGGAGGAAGAAGATTGGGAGGGGAGGGAAGGATGCAGACCAGTGGAGGGGGGGGGGATGAATGGCTATGTGGGGGGGGGTTCGCCCAGAGGCTTCCTAGGTGTTCTCTCCTGGAGTCAGGGGGGGTACTAGAGGTTCAGAGGGTTGGCCTTCTTGGGTTTTATCTCTCTAACCAGGGGTCCCAAGTGTTCCAAAACGGAGGCATCTTCTTTTGGAGCATCGCCGTCAGCTTCTCCATAGTCATGACCTCATTTATTCTTCTAGTTACTGTAGTTTTCGAGGGGGGCTTAATCTGTTTCCAGGCGACCGCTATAGAGCATCTGGCTGCTGTCAGCATGGCCGTGATCAGCCTAGACATTGGCGGAGGAAGATCATCGATGGGTTTGCTCAGCACCAGGGTCAGAGGATCGAGGGGAAGGGGGAGCCCCGTGACCTCGTAGATAAGCGTCTGGATCATGGTCCAGTATCTCTGACGCGGGACATTTCAATGCAGAGGGATACCGGCACCCCATAATGGGGCCTGTATCTCGGGAAGCAGGGGGTCCCGGACACAAAACCAACGTGGTTCAGCTCCGGAGACCCCCTTCACCTCTACACTATTAAAGAAATGGATATTTAAATTAATATGTAAAAACACATCAATACACGCCCTCCCCCCCCCCCTGCCCAAATCCATACAGTACATTAATGGGCAAAGTAAACTATTATCCAGATATGGATAATATATTATTTGCCCATTATTAAACACTGCAGTCGCATACATAAATAAAATAAATAAATACAGTTATACTTACCACAACAGCAGGTCCCTCTGTCCTCCGTTGCCAGAAAGCATATATTGAAAAAAAATACATTCTAATGGTCCCTAACCCCTTAATCACCTACCCACCCTGACCCGTGAGGCCTAAGCACCCACCCCAGACTGACTATACCCACCCTATACCCATTGAGTAGTATAGTGGTACATCATACCCATATAATAATAATATGGGCATGATAAGCCTCTATAGCACTCAATGGGCACCCTAATAAAAATACAGTAATACACAAGACACACAGTAATAAAACCTAACTATGCTCCCAAAAAACACACTTCACTAAATAAAATCAGTAGCCAGCTAATCCAATCAATAGAAGCAATTACAACATCAACAATGAATTAATTAAACCATTACCCAATCAAACCAATTAATCCCTAAAGCAACTCAAAATGAATAGTAACACTAACCAATGTAAACAATGAATTAATCCTACATTAATTAATGTAACCATTAAAAGACAAATAAATACATTAAAACTATCTCTGAAGTATCCATAAAACACATTAGCTAACATAATATAACTTTAAGTACAAGCGAACACCAATCTAAACAAAACAAACTAGGTTTTGTCTCCCGTGCCGGGGAGACAGGGGGGGTCATATCCAACCAATATCTTAGCAGTTCAGTTAGCACTAGAACACAGAAACAATGCGGCAACGTTCCCAAAGTTCGTGTAGGGAGACCCTCTGGGGCGGATCGGTCTGATATGGCCAACGGGGCGAGGGTGAGGGGATGGGGGACCTTAATACCTTACGCGCAGGGGGGGGTGAGGGGATGGGGGGGTAGGTGGAGGTGGGTAGGTGGAGGGGGGAAGGTAGAGAGGGGGGGTAAAAAGGGGGGGGAGGGGGGGTGCGTGGTGCCATTGACCGCCAGCAGCCTGTGGGTATAGGCCTCACTCAGCGACACCTCTGGGGGCTTTAGGGTCCTTCTCTAACCGTGGGACATGTTCGCTCGGGGGGGGGGGGGGGGCGGTCTGAGCGCTCGGGCATTGAGTCTGTGCTTCGGCTCTCGCTCGCTCATCGCCGGTACAGAGTCATACACGGGGTGGGTAGGGAGGGGAGAGAGTTGCTCACTGTTCGGAGACTTCCGATTTGCCTTAGTGTCCCTCGCCTCCCCCCCTCCCCGCAGCCCCATATTACGCGAGGCCTAGGTGCCTCGAACCGTGTGGGCCTCTCAGCCACTAAAACATCAACCGGATGGGCTGCTTCAACATGAACAACTTGTAAACTTTGGAACTGGTCTTCCTCGAACGTCTCGGGAACCTCCTCAGGTAAAATTTTCTCCAGACTCCTGGATTCCGCAGCCGCGGGTCTTCGTTCTCGGGAACCAAGGATTTGTCTTCCTGCCAGTCCCGCGATGTTTGCGCAGAGTAAAATCAGGACGGTGCGGGAAGTATTGGATGGGTACAGCATTCACAGGCGGTCTCCTTAGCGCTTGGTTGTCTTCAAGCGTGTCGATGACTCTCTTCTTCCTGGCTCGGTGTTGCTGTTCTCGGACTCCTCTCTCTGTGTGGGGGTCTGTTGCTGTTCGGACGTCCATGTAGCAGGTGGGGTCAGACCCAGGGCCCGCACGTATGGAGCCATGTCTTCCGGGAATCGGATCGTTAGGTACTTGCCTTTGTGGTTTGCTGTCAGCTTGAAGGGAAACCCCCAACGGTACCTGATATCGTTTTCCCGGAGGATTGTCGTTAGGGGTTTCATTTCCTTTCTGCGTATCACCGTAGTCCTGGTAAGATCGCTGAAGACTTGGAGATGTTCTTCCATAAAGGTTAGTGGTTCTTTTCCCTTGCATGCTACCAATATGTTTTCTTTGGCTGTGTAGTTATGCAGTCTCACGATCACATCTCGTCTTCTGCTCGGGTCTTCCGATCTAGGCCCCAGAGCCCTGTGGGCCCGATCTATTTCTAAGTCCCTGTCATCTAGGGATTCGCAGACAGACTTGAATAGGTCTAGGAGGTACGGACGGAGGAGGCCAGGCAGAACCGTCTCAGGGATATTGAGAATGCAGAGATTTTGCCTCCTATCCCGGTTCTCCTGGTCCTCCAATCCGTCTTTGAGCTGGGAAAGTTCTTCCTTTAGTCTGAAGATCTCCTCCTCCGCTCCGGTCTGGAGCAGGTGGGTCTCCTCCATTTTGCCTTCAAGCGTGGTGGTCTTTTCTGCTAGGCCATTGATCTGCTGCGTAAGGTCGTGTACCGCCGATTTAATTTCAGATTGTAGGGAGGTATGAAGCCTGGTGTATAGCGACGCCATCAGCTCCTCCATGTAGGCTCTAGTGAGTGGTTCCTCCTGAGCGGGGGTCTCCTTGGCTCGAGATGTTTTCCCCTGTGCCGCTTGATCTCCACATGCGCCGCAGCCATCTTGTTTCTCGAGCTGCGGTTCAGGGCTTTTTTGTTGCGGGGAGAAGTACCTCGATACTGCTTGGGACACAGGCTTCTTTTGTTGCCTGGACATTCTCCAGTTGTTACCCCGGCCGGGGGGCTGTAGATTGAGCAAAAGTTTCTGGTGGAAGGGTGCTTAAATCAGTCGTTATTCAGGAGAGTCTGCGGAGCTCCCAGATTATACCTCCATGTCAGGTGACGTCACCGGAAGCCTCCACCATCCTATTTCTTAACTGCAGAGGAACCACCTCTCTCAAAGACTAGAGGGGAACACTGAACTCTGACACTCAGAACCAGACTAAACAGGAAGAGGTAATCCCTTTAGTACATATCCAGTAGTCCTACCCCTGTGCCTTTGATTGACACAAAGCATGAGCACTACCTTCTCTGACCAACTGAATCACAGTGGTTGGGGCAAACCCATTTTAACTCCTGGCAAACCTGCCCTTACCAGAAATTATTGCCCAGGAGGAGGAAAGAATAATAGCCCAAACCTACCAGGGCTATATAAATAAATTGAAAAAAAAGAGAAAGAAGCGCAAGCTCCATAGCGTGATACTGCATAAATTAGTTTTAAGGTTACAAAAATGAAAAAAGGCTCTCTTGGACATGCACTCACAAGAGGACTTGAATAAAATAGCATTTATGAAATAAATCTCAGTAGTAGTGACGTCATCATGGAAGTAGACAGCAGTCCCAATCACTAAGTCAGGGAGCCCCAATTACAGATGCAGCCACAAGTATTAGAACACTTATCCTAGGAAATTCTGGGAGATTCTGTGGCAGTCTCACTGTAAATGCTTCAAAATTGCCTCAACATTTCTGTGACATTCTTAATGGCCCATCGGATTAACACAGCAGGAGGGGGAGGGGCTGCAGTCTCATTCAAACTGAATGGGACTGCAGGGACCCCTGCTGTGTTAATCCGATGGGCCATTAAGAATCTCACAGAAATGTTGAGGCAATGTTGAGGCATTTACTGTACTGTGAGACTGCCCCAGAATTTCCCAGGCAAGAGTTCTAATACTGGTGGCTGCACCTGTAGATATATGCTGAATCTCATTAATATCATAGTTTGGTTGATGGTTTCAAGCCCTATAATTCTAAATCCAGATTACTGTAGCACACACTGAACTATTGAAACTGCTGTGGGATCTTGGTGTTTTTTGGACACTCCTGCCGCAGCGTGAAGTAAGGGAGCAAACTTCCCCTCCAACCCGGCACAAGTAATTTGTAGTGTGGAGGAGTCCAATCGGGACTGCATTGAGGCTCCCTGCGGTGGAGTGTCTTGAGTGTCCTGAGTGTCTTGAGTGTCCACTATTATCCAGGACTCTGGCAGTGTGTATATCCCCCTCAGATGGGGAAGGCAAGGTCCAGTCACTCGGTGTCACGCCTGTATGCCCGCAGACCAAGCTAGACCCCAGTACTGAGGTGGGAACGGTATGATACCACACCCACAGCAGTGGGAGCAAGCCCGGAGTGTGGTATAGCGTTGCTGGGCCTGTTGGAAGAGTTGTTAGTGTATACTTGCAACACTTGGGGAATGTCCGTGAGAATAGTCGTGTCCGTTTGCCAATGTTCAGGGATCCAGAGGGTAGAGTCGTCAGCCAGGTCCTAGGAAGCCAGAGGTCAGCGGAGTCGTATGCGTAGCAGGGTTCAAAGGGATACCAGAGAGCAGAGTAGTCCAGGGTAAGCAGGGGTCAAAGCCAGGGAAATCCAAAGTAACACAGGAGCAGGTAATCACAGGAGCACAGAGGGAGCACAGCATAGGTCAGGTACACACAGGGAAACAGGAACTATGCAGAGCGAGGAAGAGGTGTACAGACAGGGATTATAAAGGAAGGTGCACCAATGACAAAGAGGGGAGGAGTAGAGAGAGAAGTGGGAGAAGCTAGAGATAGGTCAGGGAGAGAAGAAGAGGAGACAGAAGGGGCAGTCAGGGGAATGGCCTATACAGCTTGGGAGGCGGAGACAGGGGGAACCTAATAAAAGAGTCTGTGCGCGCGCCCCTTGTACGCTGGGGATGTACGCACACAGGCTGCAACACAGGCGCAGCCCGCACAGAGCAGGGGAAGACCGCAGGAGGGGGACGGAGCCAAGAGGAGGGGAACGCGCGCGAGGCCTGTGCCCGCACGATGGCCAGCAAAGGCAGAGAGGAGAATGCACGTGCGTCCCCCGTGGGCTGAGGGGTTGCATGCACCGGACGCATCCCCAGATGCGCGGAATGCCGAGCCGCAGGCACCACGCGAGGAGGAGGCAACGGGATGGATGGCACCACAGGGGAAGGTAAAGGAGCTACCGCGGGGGAGAGGGAGCGGGGAGGATCAAAGCAGGGGTTAAGGAAGCGCGTGAGTATGCGAGACCTGCGGGGAACGCACTGCGGCAAGGAGAGAGAGGTAGAAGATGAAGGAGAGGAGTGGGAAGGAGTAGAAAGGATAACAGAAGATGGGAGAGAGGGACAGGGAGAGGAAGGAATCTCCTGAGTCGTCACACTCGGTCTTCAGTATAACAAGTTTATTTCAGCAAAAAAAGAACCAACGTTTCGACTGCCATGCAGTCTTTGTCAAGGTGAGAGCTGACAAACAATGCAAAATGATCCCTTAATATACCTCCCCACTCACCCATCCTGAGTCAATGCAGGTGAGGACTGTCGCGAAAAATGGAATCAGCAACGACGTCATCGCCGCGACGGGCAACCGCGCATGTGAAGTATGTCTCACACTTAGTGTGGGACTCACTACAATGTAAGGGCAGCTGAAGTAAGGGCAACGCGTCATCCTAATGCATTCTAAGCAGCCACACCTCCTGTAGCACTGGTAACCAGCCACTAACCCCATTCGCTAGTGTCTGAATATGGGTGCAAGAAGCCACCACGGGGAAGTGCCAGCATTACAAGCCCACAGTGGAGGTCCGCGCATGCGTGCAAAAAAACACAACAAAGTGGGAATACCGCGCATGCCCGAGATCATCTATAGCTGTGGCTAGAATATAAAGCCATTACCCCTGAAAAGGCATAAAGACCAACCAATATGTAACAGGCTAACAGCAGAATAGGGAATAAAGGTGGCCACAACAGCATGTAGCAGTGACTCAAAAGAAACAGGAATGAACACCCCCTCCCAAAAAAAAGGAAAAGCAAAGAACCAATTTCCAGCACCCAGGTATCATAAATAGATGGTAAACAACCCTGAAGACCTATAATACACATACATATAACTACAAATGGTGTATATACAAAGTGGTACAGTGCAACTAATATAACATGATACACTATAAAGAAACCCAAAAGACAAAAACAAACAATATAGACAAACCAACATGAAACATACACAAACAGAAGTGTCACTACAGCCAAACTATGGTAAGGCAATATACAATATCTAATCTTCAATAGTACAAATGATTAAATAATTCATTACAATAAGAGATCCGTTGACGCAGGTCCATCACAAAAGTACACAATCACCGCCTGTCAAGAAAACATTTAAGGTTCAGTTGTTCGTTGAGACCACCTTCAATGCTAGTCCTAAGATGAAAGATCAAGTACGACTCCCTTCCAAGGAGCACAGTGTCCATATCCAATGCCCCATTTAATGGGGGTACAACCTAAATACCCATGACTCTCAATGATGCAATGGGATGTTTATGCTGAACACAATGTTGTACCAATGCTGTTGGGTCAGTACCCTTCTTAATAACACTTTTGTGCTAAATAAACCTCCATTTAACATTCTAGTGGTCTTGCCCACATAGAGCAACCCATACGGACATCTCAGGAAATACACTACATGTGTAGTGCAACATGTGATGCCATGTTTAATATTGATCATTTTACCCGTAAAAGGATGACAAATATATTGTCCCCTATACACAGACTATGGCATATAGAGCAGCTACAACATCTAAAGTTACCTGGTTTACCCAAACTTAAAAAATGGGTATTTTGATAGAATTTGTTGTTATCAGATTTGATTAGTGTGTCGGAGATATTCCTCCCACGTCTGTAAGCCAACATTGTGGGTTCACGACATAACTCTGATACAATTTGGTCATGCTACAATATACAGTATACATACAGAAAACGATTTCTTCAAGTTATTGCTGCTAAAGGTGGTTCTACAAGCTATTGAATCATAAGGTGTACTTAGTTTTTCACACATGACTTCTCCATTTTGGCTTTATTTTTGTTAAATAAATCATGACACAGTGTAATATGTCATGTGTTGTTGTTCATCTGAAGTTGTATTTACCTAATTTTAGGACCTGCTAAGGAACAGATGATTGTTATTATGTCCTGATATGTAAAACCATAGAATTCAAACAGGATGTACTTTCTTTTTCACACAACTGTATATTAGGGTTGCCAGGTGTCTGGTTTTGAACCAGACAGGCCGGTAATTCCGATGCCTGTCCGGTATAAAATTGGATGTAATACCGGACATATGTGTGTCCGGTATTACCAATTTTTGCGGCGGACGGCTGGCAGCGCAAGCGCGAGGGCGGCGCAACGGTGGAGGGCTGGAAGTGGTGAGACTGGAGGTGGGGTGGGGGTGGAGGCAGGGTCGGACGGTGGCCGGGCAGGAGCACTGTGTGAGTGTCTGTGCAGCCGGTCCCTGATTGGAAGAGCAGAGAGCCAATCAGAGGGCAGCGGGGGTGGAGCCCACACTCCGGCGGCCCAGAGAAGTCTGTCTCCTTCCTGGCAATAAGGTAAGGACACAATTTGGGGGGTGATGGGGGAGCCAGGATGAGGTGAGGTGATGGGGGGCCAGGATGAGGGGAGGTGATGGGGGAGCCAGGATGAGGAGAAGTGATGGGGGGCCAAGATGGGCTGAGGAGATGATGGGGAGCCAGGTGAGGTGAGATGATGGGGGGCCAGGATGAGGTGAGGTGATAGGGGGCCAGGATGAGGTGAGGTGATGGGGAGCCAGGATGAGGTAAGGAGATGATGGGGAGCCAGGATGAGGTGAGGTGATGGGGAGGCCAGGATGAGCTGTGGAGATGATGGGAGCCAGGATGAGGTGAGGTGATGGGGGGCAAGGATGAGGTGAGGTGATGGGGGGCCAGGATGAGCTGAGATGATGGTGGCCAGGATGAGCTGTGTTGATTTTGAGGGGGACGTGGGGGTATATTTTATATGTATTGGGGAGGTGGGGGTATTTGTAAATGTATTGGGGATGTGGGGATATTTTTAAAATGTATTGGGGAGGTGGGGATATTTTTAAAATGTATTGAGGAGGTGGGGGTATTTTTAAAATGTATTGGGGAGGTGGGGGTGTTTTTAATATGTATTGGAGAGGTGGGGTATATTTTATAATGTATTGGGGAGGTGGGGGTATATTTTATAAAGTATTGGGGAGGTGGGGGTATATTTTATAATGTATTGGGGAGGTGGGGTATATTTTATATGTATACGGGGGCGTGGGCGTATTTTTAATATTATTCGGAGGGTGTGGGGGTATTTTTTTATTTGTATTCGGAGGGTGTGGGGGTATTTTTTATATGTATTCGGGGGCGTGGGGGTATTTTTTTATATATATTCGGGGGCGTGGGAGTATTTTTTATATGTATTCGAGGGGTGTGGGGGTATTTTTTATATATATTCAAGGGCGTGGGGGTATTTTTTATATGTATTCGAGGGGTGTGGGGGTATTTTTTATATGTATTCGAGGGCGTGGGGGTATTTTTTATATGTATTCGAGGGGTGTGGGGGTATTTTTTATATGTATTCGAGGGGTGTGGGGGTATTTTTTATATGTATTCGGGGGCGTGGTGGTCCAATATTGTGTTCAGTATTTTTTGACAAGCCACCTGGCAACCCTAATGTATATATACACACACACATACACACAAACACACACACACATATATATATATATATATATATATATATGTGTGTGTGTGTTTGTATATATATATATATACAACATACACACGCATATATTCAGTCTTTGTATTTCTCAATGTAAACGCTGAATGTGCTATTAAAGAGGAGTGCAACACAAAAGAACAGAATATTTTCCATGAACTAACAAGCTAAGTTTAAGGCTAATGCATCTAATAAGCTTATTTATCTATGTAAAGTACTTACATCAAGTTTTTTTAGAAAAGCTTTCCTGTCATTTCTTGGCAACTTCACACAGGATTCCCTTCCAACAAAAGGCATTGTATGAACCACCAGCGATGTTACATCTTTCATTACCAAATATTTATAGCATTTTCACGGATACTATGTCCTGTGTTCCCAATAAACATTGAACCTAGTGGAGCTAATGATCCTTTAATTATGATGGACACATGAATAATTGTGCTGCATGCATTGCCTATCTTATAGAAAACAATGCTGGCTATCACTGAACTGTCTGGGGTTTACAAGTTAATATAATTACCACCCCATCCATTGCTGATGTGTGAAAGTAGGCAGGAGAGAATACCAGTGTCATTGATCTACTGTACACAGAAACAAACTGATGAGAATGAATGTAAAGGATGGAGCTCAAACTGTGTTTAAGTAAATCCGTTTGGGAGTGATAGAGTTAATACTATTGAAGCTATCTTGCTTGGAGTTCCAGCAAAAAAAGCCCTCGTGCAAATAAATAGCCCCCCAGTGACACGGTTTGTGCCACCTGATGCCTGGTACCGAGCAACACGTCAATCTTCCAGGCCACTCTCTTTGGAAGTTAGACAGCCCTATTACAAGGCATCTCCAGTATTGGCAATCTAAACTCCGATTTAAAGCAGCTTGCCAAGTACCATACAGCAGGAGTTCTCAGCTCCAGTCCTCAAGACCTCCAAGCAGGTCAGGTTTTCAGGATATCCCTGCTTCAGCACAGGTGGCTAAATCAGAGGCTCAATCGAAGACTGAGCCACCTGTGCTGAAGCAAGTATATCCTTAACATCTGACCTGTTTGGGGGTGTTGAGGACTGGAGTTGAGAATGTTTAGCATAGAGGTATTAAGTCACTTTTAGAGAAGCGTTGCAATAGGAATTGCTAACTCCGAAACCTGTTGCCTACTGTACATGAGGAGAGAGAAACAGGACGCAGGCAGGGTTGCCACCACTCTGGGTTTCACCCCGGAGACTACGGGTTTTGGCCACGTATCTCCGGGCTATGGTTATAACTATAAAACCTCCGGGTGGTGGCAGCGGGCCGTGGTGTGTCCCGGCATCCTCGGCGCTCTCCTGGCATCTCCTCACTGCAACTACTGCGTGGGGTCAAATGGCGCCATGTTGCCATGCCAACGGGAATGTTGACTTAACAGCATCATGTGGCGCCGTGTTGCCATGACAACGGGACATCATGTGACACCTAGGCGCACCGTTGTTATGGCAACTTGACGCTGCATGACGTCACATAGTGTCCCATTGTCATGGCAATATGGCCCCATTTGACCCTGCACAGCCATAGTGACAGGTGTTTCCGGGGGAGATATCCGGAGGATACCGGGAGACGCCGCTGAAGGTAAGCGCTACATTTAAAAAAAAAAATCTCTTGGCCGCAATCCCGGACGCGGGATAAGATTACTGATGCCATGTACGGAAGTTATTGCTCTCTGACCTTTTGCAAATGTAAAATAAACCATAAGCAACAATAAAAAGGAAGTAGAACGCCACACTCAAATCAAGAATACTCACTGTTTTATAGTAGTTAATCCCAGCAAGGAAAACAAACTCGGCAAACTGAAGTTGTTGCATATACAGTAAATGTCAGCATTTTAATATCCCAAAGCATGCAGGTGGTACAACTTTTCAGGCCTCCATGGGGCCCTTTGTCAGGTCTTTTTTTTTTCTCCAAATAAGCCATAAACTCATATATTAAAGGCACACGTGGTGTAATTCTGGGGCACATGGATCAAGAAAAAAAAACCACCATTGAAATCAATAGGATTTTTATTTGATGCATCTAGTGCAATGGTTTTACCCCAGTATTGTACCTATTTTACATACATCGGCACTCACATCTCGTGTGAATATCTCCGATCCAGTGCTATTGCATGGAAAGTTCCATTGACACCATAGTATTACAATTTTTCAGTTTAACTCGGTATACTATCCTTCAAAATCCATAATGCATGTACAGTATGTATATCATCATCCATGTAAATAGCACTTTACAGCAGTAATACATGTGGCATAATAGGAGACATAATAGAAATATGACCTTCAGACATAAAAGTAACACTAGGAAAAGGAGTCCCTGCCCCGAAGAGCTTACAATCGAAGTGGTAAGTAGGGATAACTTAGAGACACAGTAGGAGGGTGTTATGGCAAATCTGTTAGCAAGGGATCATCGTAAATGCATTTGTGATGTGTAGTGTCAGCCAACAAAGCTACCCAAATTATAAGCAATAGCATTCAACCACAAAAAAAAAAACTACTTATATACTGATGCAGCGGCCGTTATTCTGACACTTCACGCGTCATGTACATCGGAATCCCGATTCGAAACCGCGGGATAAATTCCAGCCTTCCCGCACCAAGATGCGAGCGCGACGAGTGCAGAAAAATGAATTTTAGTGTTCTGGCTTTTAAAAACATGAAATTGACACAGTAGCACAGTAGCACAGTAGCACAGTAGCACAGTAGCACAGTGACACAGTAGCACAGTAGCACAGTAGCACAGTAGCACAGTAGCACAGTAGCACAGTAGCACAGTAGCACAGTAGCACAGTAGCACAGTAGCACAGTAGCACAAACATTACAATTCATCCATTTTATTGCAAACGAAGAAACAGAATCCATGAAATTCAAACAAAACATCCGCGATAAGCGCGGGTGACTGGGGCGATTGGCCGCGTTCATGCTGCGTGGGGAACAGCGGAGAACTCAAAATCGGAGCTGTGATGTGTTAGAATAACGGGCGCTGCATCAGTAGTAAGAGGAGGTTAATTACACAAATCTCACTAATGGAGGTTCATTTCATCCTCACTAAATACTAAGCTGCCCTGCAATGAAGAGGTTCAATTATATACAAGGTGTCTACTGTACTTCAATAGTTGTATTACACTCTTTCTTTCAGGTGACAGCTAAACACTTCTCGGTGCATATTGTCTGTGAAGGTCATTTGTTCGCTGGTTGAATCAGTATTGTAGAATGTTGTAAATTACAATTCCCCAGTAGCTGCACCCACACATCCACACATCCACCCATTTCAAAACTAATGACAATTTAAGACTGAATTCGGAGCTGATAATAATAACATTACATGCTAGTCTAGGATGGCTTTACTGTGATTATCTTTGAAAAATAATGCCGATTCTGTCCTGGGAAGGTCACTTTATTTCTATTTTAAAGGTGCATCGCAGCCTGTGTTACAGTATTGTACCATATAACAGACAAAAAATCATCCCAAAGTTTCTACTTCCAAAGTACTGGATTGTAAACTGTTTTGAGACCTTGGAATCTCTTGTACAACTAAAACTCTACAAAAAAAAACAAATCATGTTGGTTCATTTACAAGATTTCACAACCTCCAATACATCTACATTTCTCAAGATCCTATTTAGTAGCTACTCGTACTATATAGTAATCTAATTTGGGGAAAGATCTATTTGCCCACTATGCCCAGTCCTGCACAGACTATAATGTATGCACTATATATTTAAGGTAAATTCTCTGAATAAACACATGTACTGTATCAAACATTGGTCATTTTTATATTTATACAATTCTATATATTTACTGGTACTGTTTTGCTAATTCCCATATAGCGGGTTTCAAAGCACGCTGGGGTGTGTACATACAAAATGGTCCTTCGTGCTAAAATAAAACAAATTGCACATAAATAATTCAGAATTTGATTATGCAATTATTGCAAGTTATAAATAAATAGGATTAGCGCCCAAAAAGTAGATAAAAAGCAAAAAAGGACTATTTTGTTTTCTGAACCGAAAGTGTGCACAGAATTTATGTGTGCTTCTGTATGAGTCTTTTTACATATATCTTATGTAGCCTAGCCTCCAGCCGCTACTTCTTTTCCTGGGCCCTACGAGTGTAAGGCCTGTTAGGTGCAGGCAGTAGATGGGTTAGTTCCTTCATACAGGCCTTGTGTGCTTTTGCAGCCTTAGAGACATTGATGTATCTAAGGGCAGGCCTAGCAACAGCCAGAGAGTGTCAGCCTGAAGGGTGGATACTGATTGGGCCACATACTGGATGTGATGGCCTATCAGGATCCAGATCTGTCTTATTATGAGACAGAGTTACAGTCACACCAAAGGGTATAAATACTGGCACTCTCACAAAAGTAGGTGTGTCTCTATCCTCCCCCTGTGGAGTGAGTACCATCTACCCTGGGTCTCAACAGGAGGCCTCAGGAGGAGCACAATTACCATTACCAGGCCACAAAGGAAAGATATGCAATTCTGTGAGATCTGTACCTGCAAATAAACACCAGTGTATCATCATCAGTGTGATTCACTGTCTGAGGATCTAGAAAGGTGTCAGTATGGACCATCCTTCCATCCAGAGGATCCATGCTGACTGGAGGCGCTGCAACCACGAATAAGGTACCCTGTACATCCTGTCCTGTTCTCCCCACAACACCACGGAGCACTCCGCCCTCTTGTTGCCACATAGGTACGCACAGACACAAATATGGAGTAGGGAGAGAAGCAGACCCCCAATCTCACTTGGGGGGGGGGGGGGAGGGGGTTACAAGGGCTACACTTATAAGAGCATTTTGTTAAAAAAAAAAAAAATCCTTCTAAGTAGAAAGCAGGGGGTCTTAGGAGCTGAACTGCGTTCATTTTTGCTCCAAGGACTACCTGCTTCCGAGACACTTGCCTCCTTAGGGCATGCCGGTATCTCCTGTAAGTTTAAAGGTCTAGCGTCACACGGGCCAATATTGAACCACGATAGATGACGTTGCGGCTTCCTATTGGCCCGTGTGAAATGTGACCTTTAAACCGCCATATTGTGTGCCCAGATTGGGTTGTTACCGGCATGATCTATGGAAGTAAGCATCTCGGGAAGCAGGGGGCCCCTGGATCTGAACCGCGGAGATCCCCTGCTTCCTATAGGTTACAACAAAAACCTAAGCGAAAAGGCACCTTTCATGTTATGTTTTTTTCCTATGAAACCACCAAATTAGTTAAACCAGGCTGAAGTTTAATGGTGTACATTAGTTTTCTATCAATCACCTACTAAAATTTCATACAGTACACTGAAAATGTTGGAAATAACAAAACCTATAGTGCAGATGTACCAGGACTTACTGTCTCCGAAGCCGTGGCTCTAAAAGCTTAAAGCTGCAGCGCTGGAGGTGGTGCTGCCACAGTCATGCTGCTGGGGGAGGTGGGGGGTATCCATGTGTAACGGGTATTCCCCCACCCAATAGCATATATTATGTGTGTGCGGGGAACTTAATGTTACCAGGTGTGGTGCTTTACCTGTTAGGCTCACAGGAGGCCTAAACCTCCACCACGGGGAGCCTGGGGCACGTATAAATAATAGGAGTAACCTCGTACTCCGTGCAGGGCCTCCACCTGCGATGGCTCCCACCAGAGGGGGGAGTGGTTCGTCGCAGGACAATATATATATATCACACACACAGCATGTAAAACAACCAATAACTTTACTGTAGCAACCGTACTTATTCATATATATCAACAGGTGTCCCTCTCTAGAGGAGACACTAACTACTGCGTCTCGCAGGACGCTACCCCCTTTCACCGGGTGATCCCACCCCGTGTCCAGTAACCCTGCACAATATGTCCCTTCACGCGAGACAGATATGTGTGACTACGCAGCCACTAGTCCCGTGTAAGTATAGTTGGTGCACTTGGTGATGGTTAGCTGCCAAGCACTCCAGTGCCCGGGCCTGCCAAGGAGCTTCACAAAGGATCTGATGACCGCTGACCACAGGAACTACCATCCTGGGCGATCCCACCCGGATGGCTGCTGAAGCGACAGCGAAGGTCTGAGCCCAGACCTCTGGATGGATGTGCAGCGTCCATTTGTCCCTAACTGACTCTGTATAATAATAAGGGGCAGGGTCCCTAACCTGGGGCCTGTCCCTGAACAACACAACACTACTGGTGACTCAGGGCTATCTGGGGCGTAGGGGGCTGCTGGCCTAGTGCAGGGAGTCACTGACTCCTGCATCCTCCTTCCCCAAGCTGCTCCGGTCACCAACTGCCTAACGTGCTCAGAGCCCGCGAAATGTATTAATCCCTCTGTGCAGGGAGATACTCTAGCCCTATTGGCTCCCTGGCGTCACATGGGGTCCCCTAAGGCTCATGGGATCTGTAGTCCCTGCTTAGAGCCCTTGCTTCATTGGTGGCATTCTCGCGTGCTTGTACTGCTCATGCGCGAGCTAACCAGAGCCTCCCGTCACCTCGGCAGTCTGCGCATGCGCAACGCAACTCGTAATGGCGACGCCCTGCATCGAGAGCCGCCGGAAGCTCCACAACGCGAACGTGGCCCTAGCAACGGGCCACACGCGTCCCCGGCAACCGGCCGCATTCCAAGGAGGAGCGGCTGCTGTGAGTAGCCGGAGGGGGGGGCGCACGGAAAGGAAGACCTGGCTACACATGCTTCGGGATCATACCCCCAACAGCAATAATCCTCCAGCACCAGGGCATTGGCGGACGCAGGTCAGTGACTTGCCCCAGCGCCGAAAACAATAAGGCTTTCTTCATCTGTACATCTCTTGCTTATACTGCAGACCAGTTTGCTTCTTAATTAGGTCTATGCTTTCTCAGCTGACATTCATTGTCCTGCTTTGTCTAATGAGCTGCTAACACCATTTTATACCATTTTCTTTTTAACCTTTAACATTCACAGCACATATTTTTGAATGCATTTTATAAACACATTGATTGAAACTGAACATGTCATGCATATTTGATGTCACTGGACCTCAATCCATATGATAGGAATCCCTTCCTAAATGGATTACTAGATGTCTCACAAAGACTTACACAGCCATGCACTCTAACGACTTGGTACAGAAGTTTATAATAAATACGGTTTATTACTGTTTGTTCTGCATCTCTTTTTTGCTGTTCTTAGATACGTTCTTCCCACCTTCTTGCTTTCTGGGGATTGTTTATGCTACTTTTCCAAGTTACAGAACCAGAGATACTGTATATCGATGTATGTACTTTATATATTTATTTATATAGCAGCAATTGTATGCAGCAATTTACAGAATTAGCAAGACTCATAGCTTCTGCATTAATATTGAAAAAAGTGGGAATCAGAGAAAATAATGTGAAAATGAAAACCTAGAACCATGATTTCATTAAACAGTATGACAACAGGTTAGGCCATGAGTACCGTTTATACATACTGTAGTAGGTCATTTTCACGTGGCTTTGTCATTGGTGAACATAATAAAGGGCAAACAGAAACAGAACCTTGTATGATCAACTTGATATGTTTGTATGTATATCTTAATTTATTGTAACGGATCCGCACCTTAGTTTGCTGTTTGCCTTACCTTACAGACGTGTGCAGCCCTGGAATACTGCTTCTGACCTTCGCTGCAGCTCCTCCCTGTGTTCACTCATTAAAGCAGTGCTGCCACACGCCCCTTCTGCTATTGGTTCACTGACTTTAAAGACACCTTTCCCACAATGCTTCCCTGCCGAGCATAACCCTTCCTGGTTGTCACAAGTGTTCTGCCACAAGCCCTAAGGCTTGGCTCTGTTGTGTACTAATCTCTCTAGTTCTATTTCCTAGTTCACGCAGAGTTCTGTTCCTGTTTCCTGTGCTGAAGCGGAGTACTCTTCATGTTAACTTCAGATCCCTGTTTGAAAGGCCGGCTGCTAGTCTCATGCAGTGGCCTGTTCCTGTGCTGAAGCGGAGTACTCTTCATGTTAACTTCAGATCCCTGTTTCCTGAGGTCGGCTGCTAGTCGCACGCAGCGGCCTGTTCCTGTCTTCTGTGCTGAAGCAGAGGTCTCTCCTGTGTTGGCTTCAGCTCCCTGTTTCCTGAGCCTGCTATCCTACCACAGCAAGAGCCTATTTACCAGTACCTGGGGCTCGCTGCTCATTCTCCATAGCAGTGGCCGTGTCCTGGTTCCTGTGCTGAAGCGGAGGTCTCTCCAGTGTTGACTTCAGCTCCCGGTTTCCTGAGGCTTGCTGTCCCTTCTCTTAGCAGTGGCCAGTCTACGAGTCCTGAGGTCTGTAGCTCTCTCTCTCCTTGCACAGGCCCGCTCTGGACTCTTGCGCTGAAGCACTGGTTTACCAGTGCTGCCTGGCAGTGTGCCCACTCCGGTCTGCCTATCCTGTCCTGAGACCAGTACCATGGGCCATGGTCGCCGCACGCGCAAAACCCACTCCCACACTCACGCTCCTAAGCTGAAGCGGGGAACCCCTGACTACCTGTTGCCAAACTCCTGCTTGAATAGCGTTTACCCTGATGACTCCGATCCGGACCATGGCTCGTCCACTGTTGATGCTGCCTTCTCCAGTCCCGACCCTGCTACGTACGACTACGAACTGCGCAATCCGAATCAGCCTGCGTGGTCTAAGGTCGGTGCTTTTACAACCCCACCTCAGCCACGTGGTCCGACCCAGGTTTGTGGCAAGCACAACCGTGACATTTATATAGCGCCATTAATGTACATAGCGCTTCACAGCAGTAATACCCGTGACAATCATATAAATAACAAATAATACAAATAACACATAATGGGAAGAAGTGCTTCAGACATAAAAGTAACTTTTAGGAAAAGGAGTAACATGCCCCGAAGAGCTTACAATCTAATTGGTAGGTAGGAAGCACGTACATAGACAGTATGAGGGTGTTCTGGTAAGTGCGTCTGCAGGGGGCCAAGGTTTATGTATGAGGTGTACAGTATCA
Source organism: Ascaphus truei (assembly GCF_040206685.1). NCBI lineage: Eukaryota > Metazoa > Chordata > Amphibia > Anura > Ascaphidae > Ascaphus > Ascaphus truei. The sequence continues at coordinate 527,729,460 of NC_134483.1, forward strand.
GCCATGGAGCTACTCATATGCTTCGTTAAGCAGGTGTGTTTTAAAGATGGGTCTTAAAGGTGGATAGAGAGGGTGCTAGTCGGATATTAAGGGGAAGGGAATTCCAGAGGTGTGGGCAGTCAGTGAGAAGGGTTTAAGGCGGGAGAGGACTTTAGACACAAAAGGAGTTGAGAGAAGACATCCTTGAGCAGAACGCAAGCGTCGGGATGGTGTATAGTGAGAAATTAGGGCTCACATGTAAGGAAGGACAGAAGAGTGTAAAGATTTAACAGTGAGGAGGATAATTGAGTGTGTGATATTGGAATTGATAGGATGCCAGGAGAGGGATTTCAGCAGGGGAGATGCTGAAGAATGTGTGAAAAAAGGATTATGTTCCATATATGTAATAACATCTGAGGGCCTTTGGATATGGAAATACAACATTGTTCAGTGAGTTCTCACAAGTCAATTGCATGTGCTTTAGCGTGCTGATGTACTATACATGTATTCAATTGTACTGTTACTATACTGCTTAGTCATTTAGGTCACCTTCTGTTTGCACTTGAATACAATCCATTGATATAAATGTAGCCGGGACCCTCTTTCCACCCTTTTTGTTGTTATGGGTGGGTATGCGCAGTTAGGGATCACTCCGATAACGGAGGTTCCGCGTTAGGGAGCCGCCATGTTATGGTTGGCATCAGCGCAGACTTAGCCTAGCAGTGGTTGCGCATGCGCAGAGGAGGGTGAGAGAAAGCCCGCGACGGATGTAGAGCACGACGGGTCCCAGCAACCCCCGCGGCTCCCCATGATGCGCCTGGACCAACGAGGTGCGAGGCCAGGAGGAAAGGAAGTGGTTGCGTGCACATGAGGTCAGAGTTGTTTGGAGAGGAGAGGAGAAGGAGCTTCGGTGTGGGGAGGAAGACCGCCCCCTACCTAGGCCGCATGCCCCAGGCCCAGTTAGGCCCTGAGTCCCCGTAGAGACAAACAGAGCTAGGGACTGGTCATAGTTAGGTTCCGGTTCCCTTTATTGCCACACTATCACCACCGGGACAGTTCTAAGTTGGCGGGAGGTCTGGACGCAAACCCCGCTATCAAGCCGCAGTGTGTCTGGGTGGGATCGCCCTAGACACCTACGGGTGATGTCATCTACACCTCGCTGATCCTTTGTGAAGATTGTAGCAGTACCGGGTACTGGAGTGCCCGGCAAGTAATTCTAAAGTGCACCAACGGTACCATCATTCATTCTGGACACAGTGGCTGCGCAGTCACACTCATACACATTCATTGACTCACTTGAGGGTGGGAGAACTATTCCCAAGGGGAACTGGACACAGGGTGGGATCACCCGGTGAAGGGAGAAGGGAGAGTGAGCGTTCGGCGAGACGCAGAGTATAGTGTCTCCTCTAGGGGGAGGTACCCCCTGTACTCTACCTGTTGGTATAACATATATGGTTACTGCAAGTAAAGTTAATTGGTTAAGGGATATTGCTGTGTGTGTGTGTTATGTACATAAGCCTGCGAAGACCCACTTCCCCTCGGGCGGAAGCTGTCGCAGGTGGAGGCACTGCACCAAGTTATAGGTAGTGTGTGTACCCCAGGCTCTCTGTGGCAGAGGCTCAGACCCTGTGAGCCTACAGGTAATACCGCATATGGTAGTGGCTGGTGTTCGCTAGGAACCTGGGCTACATAAACATAATACACTTGTTTTCACATAGACTACTGTATTAATGATACAAACCAAACACCATACTATAAGAGGTTTGTTTGTGCTTGACACTATTGTAGCCATGTTAAAAAGGGTATACAGTTCTCTCTCATGCTGGCAGTAAACCTGGTAAGTATGCAGGATTGCCAGCATCAATCATGGAGGTTTGCCCTCACACCCTGGTGAGGTGTCATATGTACACTGGCGACACACTTTATTCGAGCTCGGCTAGTCCCACGAATTCGGGTATACCCGGGTGTATTGAGGTTTGTGACTGTTTTCTGCCCGAGTGCATTGAGGTATTTTCCAGGCAGGGATTGAAGCATTTTATTCCCGCTGGCTGCAATACTGCACAGTATATATATATATACTGCATTACAATTCATGAATTTATGCCATCTGGTAGACACGCGAAGCATTGCAGCCTATTAAATCCTTATCATTATCATTTAAAAGATCAGCCGCCCGTCAGCCAGGCATGAACCCAGGCTTGGGAAGGCAAACGCAACGGGGCTTGTCAGAGGTGAGGAGCGGCGCATTCCAGGTATCTGCCAGGTACATACTGGGTATTTGCTCGAATAAAGTGTGTCGGTGCAGTACACCAGGGGAGTGGTAACATACTCTGTGTCCACTGTTAGTGACACAAGGGGTGTGGCTATTCCCTAAGTTATATAAGAAACAGCACTGTCTAAAGTTAGTGTGATTCCAGAGATTCTACAGTGTGTTAACTAGGAGTTCCAAGTGTGTTAATCATTGGTATCTGCACTGTGATCAGGGACCTGACACAGGTGGTGATCTCATTGAGGGGAGAGGTGACCCAACTCCATTAGGAGGACGAGACCTTTGGAAGGGATGAGCAGACTAATCATGAGCGGCTGAGTTCTACCGCTGTGAGGGGCAGTTGCCTACCTTGACAATAAAGATGCCCTTATTCACCAAAACCCTCATATGTGAGTGTGGAGTTACTCTACAGAGGAAGGCACCAAGAAGGAGTTCCTCATCAGATCCATCTCCCGTCGGACGCAGAGATCCTGATGAGGTGGAAGTGCTGCACTGCATATAGGTAGGACTCAAGCACACTACCTCATCTGCCTGTCTTGCTGCTATCCCCATACCAACATCATGCGGGAGAATCAGGAGTCTTGTAGCCAACAGGTGCACCACCAGACACATCCATGTAATGGGGACCGGTTAGACCACAGGGGCCAATCTGTGATTGGGTGGGTCCAGAAAATCCGTTACACTATGTTGAAATACATTTTGGAAGTGTTCTAGCAATTTTCAAATCAGATACAATTATGGTTTCTGATAAACAAATTACCTACAGTAAATTCTAAAAACACTAGCTTTAAAATAACATTTGTCAGTTATGGGTTTACTTGATATTGCATTAATTTCCACATTTAAAAAAAAAAAATCAATTTTGAAGCTAAAGTGCTTATATTCACCATCATCATCTAGAAAATATTGTCCATTTTGAGGAGGGCCATAAGGTTTGATTACATAGTTACATAGTTACATAGTAAATGAGATTAAAAAAAAGACGTAAGTCCATCAAGTTAAACCTATGCGAAATTTAGACAACAGATACTTTATCCTATATCTATACTTACTTATTGATCCAGAGGAAGGCAATCAAAAAACCCCATTAAGGGGAAAAATTAATTCCTTCCTGACTCCAAGAATTGGCAATCGGATTAATCCCTGGATCAACATCCTTTCTGTGTATAAAGATGTCCAACCCTTTTTTGAACAAATCTGTTGTATCTGCCATCACAGTCTCCATGGGTAATGAATTCCACATTTTAACTGCCCTTACTGTAAAGAACCCTTTCCTTTGTTGCTGGTGAAATTTCCTTTCCTCCAACCTTAAGGGATGGCCCTGAGTCCTTTGTACTGCCCGTGGGATGAATAGTTCTTTTGAAAGCTCCTTGTATTGTCCCTGAATATATTTGTATATAGTTATCATATCCCCTCTTAGACGCCTCTTTTCTAATGTAAATAAATCTAATTTAGCTAGCCTTTCCTCATAAGTTAGAATGTCCATCCCCTTTATTCATTTGGTGGCTCTTCTCTGCACTCACTCTAGTTCCATAATGTATTTTCTTAGGATTGGTGCCCAAAATTGTACTCCATATTCAAGGTGTGGTCTTACTAATGCTTTGTAAAGGGGCATAATTATGTTTACTTCCCTTCCATCCATTGCCCGTTTTATGCAAGATAAGATCCTATTTGCCTTTGCAGCTACTGCATGACATTGGGCACTATTGCAAAGCCTGCTGTCTACAAGCACTATTACATTAGTGTGTCTGTGTGCACGTGTGTGCATGCGTTAAACAAAGAATAATTCCTGCGCTCCTACCAATTGGGCTAAAATATACTAGTCACATGTTTACATTTAGAAAATGAGTCTGTGTAACCAAGGAGTTATTTTGTTGCATCTTTTGATCAAAACACGATTCATGTCTGCCAACCTCGTCAAGGTAGGCCCATTTAGCAGGTACCTTCCCTGAATACATGCAATTTATTTTTGTCTCGTGGATACACTTTGAAGTATGTGAAAGTGCCCTGAAGGGGTTAAATAAATTAAGTGTAACGGCTGGACCCCCCTTGTCTGACCCACCCAATCTCACATTGGCCCGTGTGGTCTAACCGGTCCCCATTACAAGGTCGTGTGTGGTGGTGCACCTGCAAGTAACAGGACTCCTGAGTCTCCCGCTTGGTGTTATAAGAGGATATCATCAGGACAGGTAGCTGAGGTAGTGGGTGCGAGTCCAACTTACTTCACGTGCAGCGCCTCCACCTCATCAGGATCTATGCTTCCGCAGGGAGATGGTCCTGGTGAGGAACTCCTTCTCGGTGGTGACTGCCACTGCAGAGTAATCTCACACTCACACAGTGGGGGTTTCTTTGAACATGACATCTTTATTGTAGATTGGGATGTAGCAGACTGCCCCATGCAGCTGCAGGCTCTAGCCGCACATCTTTCCGTGCTGTCCCTTTGCCAGGTACGCCCTCCCGTATTGAAGTGGGATTCCCTTTCTCCTAGGGAGATCACCACTGCGCCAGGTCCCTGGACACAGTGTGGCTTAGACAGACTTGATTGGTCACTCTGCCACCGCTAGTTACAGCACTAGGGTCACAAAAGTATTCCTCCAATCCTTTATGCCGTAGCATACATTCTACCAGCTGCTTCACACAACTGCTGGCTAACATTTTCATCAACACTTTCCACCACACTAACTGACAGTGTTGTGCCCTTTATACCTCAGGGGGCAGGCGCATCTCTGATGTCACTATCCAGGAACTCAGAGCATACAGCCACTCCCTTCCTTACACAGGGCACCACACCAGGGTGTGAGGGAAAACCTCCATAACTACTGTTGGCAGGCCTGTACTTACCAGGACTTACTGCCAACAGGGAAGATGTACGCAGTCATTATTATGCATGGCTACATACTCCCCCTGGTTAATACCCACCGTCCTGGCTGGGACCTAAATTTGGTGTACCTTGCATCAGGAAACACTGCAAAAGAACATACAAATAACATGGCAAACATCATCACATTGACATAATAATGCAAGCCCATCTCACTCACTGACCAGCAGGGAGCGCTAACGAAAAAGCAGACCACTCTAATTTGGCACTCAATAGTAATGTCAAGGATCTGGCTTCTTCACCTCCCGCCCCGCGGCATCATGCACAGTCACGCTGTATTCCCGTGGTATCCCTCGCTCTTTGCAATACACCACTTTGTGCATGTACACACTGCGTCCTATCTTCCAGACCCGCATAAGTTGAGCTACCCTCTGCTCGGCCTGAATTCCTTTAATGGCTCCCCCTTTTTCTACGATATAGTGCTGGATATCGTTTTTAAGCCATCTCTCCCTATTCTCCTCTATCTCTCTCATTAGAGGTTCCGGGACATACGGGTAATCAAGCCCATGCGACCTTCTGTATTTTGCCGCAATAGCCCGTTCAGCTCGTCAAGCCCTGGTCAACTTACTTTCACCAGCCGCCCCGGGCAGCACCCATGACAGGGGCTCATCGGTCTCTACCGGGTCATCCAACCCTGCGGACCCCTTTGGGATAATAAGGCCTGCCTGGATACGATCCCACCTTACCCTTAGGGCCCTAAGGTATGCCTCGTCATCAAAATCACCGGCAGCCCACCAGTGATCAACCACCCCCACCCTTTCTAGGATAAATCGGGTGCGGTCGAACCAGGCTACATACCCCTCGTACAACGGGGCCCACCACCTAGTCTCCTTCCGATCTTCGGAGCTAGGTTCTATAGACTCCTCTATCGACTCCTCATCAGGCCCACCCGAAGATACCCCGGACGTACCCTCAGATCGCTCAACAACTCCTTTGTACTGTGCGGTGTTTCTAACGGTAATGCTTAGCACACTAGGGCAATCACTGGATACCGACACTTGTCGGGACATCCTCCCTCCTCCCTCCGACCCATCATCCGAAGTTCCCCAGTCCAGGTTTCCAATCCGATCCTCGGAAGGACCCCGTGACTCCCCGGACAACCCTAAGCTAGAACTGGACCCGAATGAAATAGTGACGGGGACAGGGGCTTTAGCTAGGGCCTTGGGGCTAACCTTGGGTGTGGACGGGGTTTGGGGACGGGATAGAACCGTAGGTATAGGCAGGGTTACGACCTGCTCCCCAGCAATACCTGTCTCGGCTTCGGCACAAAGTCTCTCTTTCTCACCGGCAGTTGGGCTCTTCACTCTCCGACTCGAGCGCCCATTCCGTCTGGCAGTAGGTGAACGACTTCCGCTGCTCGACCGCAGAGGCGCGATCATCTGCCACTCCATGCCGCTCTGGTCATCCGGAATCACCTCCGCACACGCACGTGCTGCGACGCCATCTTGGGTTGGATCCCCAATCGGGATCTCTTCCTCCACGAGGACATCCGGCAATGCCCGTCTGCTGCGCGATCCAGTCTGGCTCTGGACTCGCTCTTCTTTCTCCTCCACCCCCTGGGTCTGCGACAGGCACTGTGTCATCTTAGTACCTCGCAGGGTCGGGGTGGATCGACCTCCTTCCGATCCACTAGTCACCACGGCAGTGGGACTCCGGCGATCAGGTGGTCGCGGTACTGGAGACACTCTACTCCGCGTCTCTACACCACGGGGAATGGCATCTCTCCATGGCGTACCTATAGTATGACAGTCTCTCTTTATGACCATCTTACTCGACAGCCTAGCACACTCCTCGTCCGAGGATTCTAACTTGCAATTCGGCCGAGGCATCCCAGTAGGGGACCGGCGATGGGCTCCTCGGTGATCATCTCTCCGATGGCTGGGCCTCTCCGTCGGGAGCACCGAACCTGACTCTGACTCCGCGGGACCTGCACTCTCATTTCATAGTGCTCCCGGCTGTTCGTCGATCGGCATCGGGACATTTCCTGCTACTCCCACAGCTTGTACCGGTACAAAAGTGGTCATGGGCCACATGTACTGCAGTCCACAGTGGGGGCATCGGGCCTCGTTGCCCATGGCTCCGCCCGGCAGTCTGCACTGCAGGCAAAGACACGCCACAGTCTCCACACCCTCTACCCGGATGATCAGGAAGCCTCCTGGAGCCGAATAGGGATGAGTAGAGATCAATGGACTCTGGTCCACTTTATCAGCAACTGCAGCCATATTCACCAGCGGAGGCACTCGTTTCAGAGGTCTGTACTGGTCAATGGCTCTCCGCAACTGAAGGGCAGGAGCAGGTTTGGCAACCCCTCCTCCTTCTTTCTCCATCGATATCCGGTGGAACTGCAAACCACTCCCCCTGGTTGAAACTAGGGGGATGTCTCGTAGACTTGTAGGCTGACCCAGCACTGGGGCGGAGTGAGTCATAGTCCATGAGGGCGCGGCTCCAGCTTTCGCGCCAAACTCCCCATCGGGGTGGAGTTTTCTCGTTGGCGCCAATCCTGGCCAACAATTAGCAAACTGCAAAGTTGCAAGACTTTCTGCAGCATGCCCACGCGGTGTCCCGGGAACGCGGGAACCGCCATCTTGGTAAGTATTGTCCTTTTTCCCAATTGAGGTAGCGTTTGGCTGTTTGTTAATTGGGGTATAACAAAGTCCATTTCGTTCCTCCCATCGGATAACACTGTCATGCTCATTATTCTCAGGGGTATCATCCCGAGAACAAAAACATGATAAACACGGCGCAGCCACGGCTTTCACGCCATTCCACAACAAACTCACAAAAGTCTCTTCTGTAGCTTGTTCTTCGTCCACGCACAGTTCATATGCGTGTTCTTCCTCTGACCGCAATCCTGGACCTTCTACTCTGTGCAGATCCTCCATTCTTGTGGTTCTCTCTCCCCGCCATCCTGGACCTTCTACTCTGTGCAGATCCTCCATTCTGACGGTTCTCTCTCCCTGCCATCCTGGACCTTCTGCTCTGTGCAGATCCTCCATTCTGACAGGTCTCTCTTGATCGTTGAACACCGATTTCCTGTACGTGGAGCTCCGCTCTGCGGGGCAGCTACCACATCCGTACAATAAACATGCCTTGTGCACCACCTTGTGTACCTAACGTAGATCTGACTCGTGTTTGCACTACCTCAGGCTAGGCTCACTCTTTCTGTGTCTACTGTAACACGTTCCTCCAGTCTGTGCTCCTTGGTAAGTGATCTGGAATGGAGACTAGAGTACTCTGGCTCTTCCATGTAGTACTTTGGGCGTCGACCTACTTTTGGCTAGCCTAGTGCGGACCCTTCCAGAATTCCTGCCCTAAGTTACCAGTTTACCCCTTCAGGCGTCCCCCGCTAGCACTACCTCAAGGCGACTAGAACAGCAATAGCCCCCGGCTCCAGACTCACTAACCCCTAACGGATCCCAAGGCGTCTTTGCGGCATGCAGCTCCAGAATCTCCCTGACTACCCCTGGCTCCGTCCCACGCAGCACAAAGTGGCAGCAGACACTCTCTCTGTTTCCTAGCGTGTGCCTAGCAAAAGCCTGTCCTGTTAACAGGTCTCTCAGCAGCGCCTCCAATTGTAACGGCTGGACACCCCTTGTCTGACCCACCCAATCTCACATTGGCCCGTGTGGTCTAACCGGTCCCCATTACAAGGTCGTGTGTGGTGGTGCACCTGCAAGTAACAGGACTCCTGAGTCTCCCGCTTGGTGTTATAAGAGGATATCATCAGGACAGGTAGCTGAGGTAGTGGGTGCGAGTCCAACTTACTTCACGTGCAGCGCCTCCACCTCATCAGGATCTATGCTTCCGCAGGGAGATGGTCCTGGTGAGGAACTCCTTCTCGGTGGTGACTGCCACTGCAGAGTAATCTCACACTCACACAGTGGGGGTTTCTTTGAACACGACATCTTTATTGTAGATTGGGATGTAGCAGACTGCCCCATGCAGCTGCAGGCTCTAGCCGCACATCTTTCCGTGCTGTCCCTTTGCCAGGTACGCCCTCCCGTATTGAAGTGGGATTCCCTTTCTCCTAGGGAGATCACCACTGCGCCAGGTCCCTGGACACAGTGTGGCTTAGACAGACTTGATTGGTCACTCTGCCACCGCTAGTTACAGCACTAGGGTCACAAAAGTATTCCTCCAATCCTTTATGCCGTAGCATACATTCTACCAGCTGCTTCACACAACTGCTGGCTAACACTTTCATCAACACTTTCCACCACACTAACTGACAGTGTTGTGCCCTTTATACCTCAGGGGGCAGGCGCATCTCTGATGTCACTATCCAGGAACTCAGAGCATACAGCCACTCCCTTCCTTACACAGGGCACCACACCAGGGTGTGAGGGAAAACCTCCATAACTACTGTTGGCAGGCCTGTACTTACCAGGACTTACTGCCAACAGGGAAGATGTACGCAGTCATTATTATGCATGGCTACATAAGCATATGCTAATTTGTGATTTATATATTATATAAATATATAATTAATAAAAACACACTTACATACAGAGCTAGCAACAAAGTCACGTAAATCCCAGATACCAATCACTGGATTTGGAGATGGCTTTTATCAATTTGAGTAGAAATACATTTGTTTATGAGTCCACTGTGTCACTGTGACCTCTCTCTATCTGTAAGCTGCTGGGGTCAGACTCCAATATTTGCCACCACTTTGTATCCCAAATAGCAATTGCTAGAATTGGTGGCATCCAATTGGCTAGAAACGCTCCAATGGTATTGTCCCAAAACGATTCGTCGCTCCAGGTAACTGCCTCAGAGCTTTGTACAGTAGTATTGGATGAAGAGCAGCCTTTTATACATGCTACAAACCCCTGAGGAAGTTGCCTGGAGCAATGACACGTGTTGCAACAATCCGATTGGAGTGTTTCTAGCTAGTTGGATGCCAGCAATTCTCTTGTCCAAAAAGCAATCCTGTTTTTACAACGGAAGAACCAGCAGCTGCTTAGAATCACCAGGGAAGCCATGTGGAAAGAGGCTTATTTGTTGACCTCTGTGGAAGTGTCCTGCATGTGGCATACACCTGGAGGGTCCCTCAAGTGTGAGTACATTTTTTGGACCCTGCTTGTAAGGCCATTCAGGACGCAGATTTGCAGCGCACTTACATCTATATAAAACATTGCGCTACATGTGTACAATTGGTGCTGAAATTGCTATTTCAGACAGAGTGATTAAACTAGGATAAAGACATCGCACAAACTGCAATCCATTTACACCTTTCAATATCAAACATTTGGATACAAGCCTACAACTGGTGTTGAAATCTTTATTTGGGACACAAAGTGGTTAAATTAGGAAAGAGACATTGCCCAGATGCTGCGAGTAAATGCTAAATATGCGTGTCTTATTCACCTGATATATTGGAGTCCTCCCCTGGCGGCTTACAGGCGGCGATCCCTAACTGTGTTAAGCTCTAGCTGACCTATTGGGACGGAGGCCACAGTGGACGTTGTTTGTTCCTGGGACTCAAAATCACATGTATTCCTACTCAAATTGCTACAAGCCATCTCCTAATCCAGTGATCGGTATCTGGGATTTAAGTGACTTTGTTGCTAGCTCTGTATATGAGTGTGTTTTTATTAACTAATAAGCGGTACATCATTTTTGGTACATTAAAATATATGCATTACCTACAGTATGGAGCATGCGCTTCTTTGCTCTTTTTTATAAACAATTTTGGGGGTTTGAGCTGCAAAATAAATATATATATATATATATATATATATATATATATATATATATATATATATACTTCCTGGTCACATGGTCTTCCCTACAGAACTTTGCATCTTTGGTCCTCTTCTGCTGCACTGACAGCCATTAAGTGAACCCCCGAGCTGGATCTTCGCCGACTGATCACAGGAGAACGGATCGATCGGGAACTTAGCTAACTACTTATCATTGTGTGGATTGTATTGCTGCACATATTAAAGGGGGGGAATGGCAGCTCGGGCTGCTGCTTTAATGAGTGCACTCACATGAATGAGCTTAGGTATATAAACACAAACACAATAATGTGTCAGTGCGAATGTGAAAACAGTCATATCATTAAACATATACACTTATAATTTAGATACTATAAATCATATGTAGCAAAAAAGCAGAAATAAAGACCTTAAATAGTCCCATTTATGGAAAAATATATATGACAAGTACCAACAGGATTTTCACCGGGAAAATGGATAATCAAGGGAGTCAAAACAGATTCTAAAAGGGATCCTGCGACGAGAAAAGCAGGTGCTCTAAAATGTGAAAGAGACCGGTGAGGTCTTAAAGGGAATGTATATCTTAAAAAATGCAGTGTATAGACTAGAACAGACTAAAAATGCAATATGAATGTGATATATATACACACACATATAAAACCTATATGTACACTGTATATATTGCAGCTCAAAAACCCAAATAGGTGTAGCCCTGCTTCCTATCGAACAAAGACCACTACCATGTGCTATATAACCTGTAGGCTCACAGGGCCTAAGCCTCTGCCACGGAGAGCCTGGGGTGCTCACAATAAGTATGCCTTGGTGCAGCGCCTCCACCTGCGATAGCTTCCGCCCTAGGGGAAGTGGGTCTTCGCAGGAACTTCTGTACATGAACACACACGCACAGCAATACCGTAACCAATATGTTTTACTTATAGCAACAAGCAACGTAATCACAGGTGCCCCTCTCTAGAGGAGACACTACTACCAGCGTCCTTGAACGCTCACTCTCCCTCTCCCTCCACCGGGTGATCACACCCCGTGTCCAGCTCCCTCTTGGAGTACGTTCCCCACCCCCTTTCAAGTAAGTCAGTGGATGTATAAGTGTGTGACTGCGCAGCCACCGTGTCCCGGAGTTAGAATGGTACCGTTGGTGCACTTGACGTTTTACCTGCCGAGTACTCCTGTACCCGGTTCTGCAACTATCTTCACAAAGGATCAGCGAGGGAGTAGAAGACGTCACCCGTAGGTGTCCGGGGCGATCCTACCCAGACACGCTGCGACTTAGTAGCGGGGCCTGGTCCCAGGCCTCCCGCGGATTTAGAACTGTCCTGGTATGACTCGTAGCACAGTAAGGGGATCCGGAACCTGACTATGGCCAGTCCCTAGCTCCGCTGCACGCTACTGGGGCTCAGGGTCTAACTGGGCCTGGGGCATGTGGCCTAGGTAGGGGCGGCAGCCTCCCTACACCAGAGCTCCTTCTCCTTCCTCCGACAGCTAGCTCTGAACACTCGTGCGCCCCTCCACTTCCTTTTCCTCCCTCCTCTCGTACCTGATTGGTTCTGGCGCGTCACGGGGAAACGCGGAGGCTGCTGGGACCCTTAGTCCCCTAACTCCCCTCCTCCCCTAGCTCTCCTCCTTCGCGGGCTTTTGTCCCTGCCCTGCGCATGCGCAACCTCCGGCCGGACCAATTCTGCGCTGGCGTCAACCTAACATGGCGGCTCCCTCTTGCGCGGAACCTCCGTTATCGGAGCATTCCCTAGGTGCACCTCCCCCACCTACACAACCAATTGGGGGGGGAAACGGGGTCCCGGCTACATAGGAAAGAAAGTTTTCTATTATTACCAAAAATATATGAAGTGAAACAGAAAAGGGATCAACCAGATCCAGAAAAATTGTTAAATATAAAAAACAATATATATATAATTTATATGATTTTATTTTTTATATATATTTTTGTATATATATATATATATATATATATATATATATACACACACACAACAACATTGAGGCTCTTGACTGGAACACGCTGTGCAGATTCATGTGAGACGCTGCACATGTGTGCATCCTGCGCACCTGCCTGTGCGCACAGGTCGGGGATTGCCCGGGAGAGCCGATAGAGATGCTGCTGATTTGAATAGGATACGCGGTGAGACGTGGTGAGCAGCCAGACATCCGGGCACACTGGGTATTAGTTTGTGGACGACCCAGGAGAGCTGACAGAGGTGCTGCCGATTCAAGCAGGAGACGCGGTGAAACGCAGTGAGTAGATAAACAGCTGGACAGACTGAATAAATATCCGCGTTCCGAGGTACCTCAGAGAGCCCGACGGAGGTGTGTGGTTTTGGAGTGTGCAAATGCAGGATGACTCGGCGGGAGGCTGGGGCGCTTTAGTGCTAGAATTATCAGGCACAGTATACTCAAAGGCCAAAATCCCTTGCAGTGTGAAGGTCTTATCACCCATTATTTTTCCGTAGCAGTATACAGTTAAAAGTACTGAGTACATTGGCTCCAACCACGGGACATAGAACACCTCTTTAATATACAGTACAACTACTGGACTCTTGAGCCATGTGTTACTGAGACAAAGCAATATTATTTCACTCCTATTTGGTTCCACTTCTGACTCTACAAGCAACACTGTTGGTTACAAATTTGCTACTGTTGCACAAATCAGTGCCCTTTATGTGGCAAACTTGACATTTTTCACTCTTTATAAGTTCAAGGTTCCATTTGATCTTCAATCAACACATCTTTGTTAAACCCTCTCCTAATAGGCCTTTTTTTTATAAAAACTTAATTTCTAACTGCGCCGGATGCAAATTGTATCATTGATATCTGGGTTTTTGTGTTAAAACCAGCATTGTGGCTGCACTAATTAGAAATTATGTAACTCGTGTTTCTGTGCACTTGAAATTTATTTGAATAAATAGGTCGAAACGACTGTCTGTGGGTGGGTTTACTGGCTATGCATCTTAACCCAGGCTGTGCTCAAAGCTGTGAAATGCAGCAAGCATAAGCTTATAGGGGACCATATTATATGGTTTTGAAGCAAAAGGTGGCACTGTGTGCTCATTTGTATGTTATTTCCCAGAATCCCTTGCTGCAGTGGAAGTGCTGTGTGCTGGGTGATAATGGTGAAAAAGGCAGGGTTACAGACCTGTCTAAGTCATGCAAATGAGCATACAGTAATATTTCCATTTGCTGTATGCTTTACTGTGGAGGATTTTTGTCACTTTTTTTTACCCACCATAACTTAACTGTGTGGTGAAACCTATACCTAGCTTCATTTTGCAAAGCCAGTATACCAAGCCCACACTGATGAGACCCATTAAGGTTGAAACGACTGTCTGTGGGTGGGTTTACTGGCTATGCATCTTAACCCAGACTGTATTGTATTGTATGTCCTTATTTATATAGCGCCAAAAGTGTACTCAGCGCTTCACAAAGAATACAGTACAGGGAATTATAATAATACAATAAGTGCAGCAAAATCGGACAATAGGAAAGTAAATCCATGCCCCAAGGAGCTTACAATCTAAGAGGTTTGATGGGGAACTTACAGAGATAGCAAGTGAGGGAATAAGTGCTGTAGATGGCAGTGCTTGGCCACAATTGGTGCAGGAGTGACTGAGTGTTGGACAGTAACCATGAGTGCAGGCTATTGGGATGCTTAATTTGTGGATCGAGTTTTAAGTTAAGTCAGTATTAAAATAAGAGGGTTAACACAATTTACAGGGGAAGAGATGGCAGGGAGGCATGGGTGAAATCAGGTGTGTATGTCTGGGTTTAGGCTTAGGGGAGATCCCGGGCAGCAGGAAGGAGTAGATAGAGGGCTTGAATAGAGGATTAGTGTGGGTGTTTTTTATTGAGGGGTAAAGAAGTTGTTGGGAGAGAGGTGTATAAATAATGGTGCAGTGGGAAGTGGGGAAGTTGGAGAGAACAGAGACATTCACAAAGGAGTAAGGAAACAGTAAACAGAAAAAGCAATAGGGAGGGCATAGTGATATGCAGGAGGAGAGACTTCCCAGGTACTGGAGGATAGAAAGAGTACAAAGAATCACAGTTTTTTGAAAGTTAAGTTCTCACAGTTGCAAAGTTGGTATGGAGAGTCCCGATCTTCCTCAAACCTTCCCCTCCAATTTCAACTATCAAATTAACTCTGCCATACACTTTAAATGTGAAATTTAAGATGTTACACACCGCCAAATGGCTTCACAGCCTAGATAGTCTGTCTTAAATACTCTGATCACATGCAATTGAATAACACATAGCTTCTCCATTTTGGCTTTATTGTTGTTAAATAAATCATGACATGGTGTAATATGTCATCTGTTGTTGTTCATCTGAGGTTGTATTTACCTAATTTTTAGACCTGCTAAGGAACAGATGATTGTTGTTATGTATTGATATGTAAAACCATAGAATTCAAAGAGGGTGTACTTTCTTTTCATACAACTGTATATACACACACACATACACATTCATACTGAAACAGAGTCACTATCTATATATGCTGGAGTAGTGCAGCTAGTGTGCATTCCAGCATGCAGCTAGTTAAATTCCTCCTGAAGAGGCTAGGTGCAGGTGGAGCTAATTAATCTGACCTGAATGAACAGTGGCTTAAATGAAGTAAGGAAGCTGCCACAAAGAGAGCTTGTTTTTTCCTCAGGAGGGTAGAGGGACTTCTCCCCAACCAGGAGGATACTGGTTGGTTTGGCCCCTACGACTGCAGGAAGTAGGGCTGCTGGGACTCAGACCCAGGCAGAGGATTGCCACGAGGGCCACAAGATGCTGGACAGAGCAGATGTACCAGGAACCGGCATTGCTATCCTGCTGAGGGAACTAAATTGAGACCCTGGGAGGGATACCCCAGCAACCTATCAGATAAGGACTTTGATATTGTCATGTATATTAATGTCTCTAAACATGAAGTTGTTTTGGGGCTGGTAATTAGAACCTGATGTGTAGTAAGTCTCTCAAAGGGGAGTAGGGTTTTATTTTATGGTTTGGTTTTCTTAAAGGGACAGGGTGCCTTATGTTTTGTTGTTGTTTGAATAAACCACTGCAGTTACAGCTTAAACCACTAAGAATCTTATTGATCCTGCCACGAGGCGGCCCTGCCACAATACATACATACATATACACACACAAGATTTTACACACACACACACACACACACATATATATATATATATATATATATATATATATATATATATATATATATATATATATATATACATTCACAGATTTTGGCATTGAGAAATCGCAAACGCTGAATGATATTGTATTTCAGGTGTTATGCTGAATGTTGAGTAGAAAAAATAGATTTGAAAACAGTAATTATATTTGTATTGCAGGCCTTTAAGCAGCATTAATTGTAAGAAAGTTGGGGATCTAGAGGGATGAACTATATTTTGCTACATACAGTATGTCTTTACTCTATCTATCTATCTATCTATCTATCTATCTATCTA
Organism: Ascaphus truei; assembly: GCF_040206685.1. Classification (NCBI taxonomy): domain Eukaryota; kingdom Metazoa; phylum Chordata; class Amphibia; order Anura; family Ascaphidae; genus Ascaphus; species Ascaphus truei. Next base: position 527,745,792 of record NC_134483.1, read on the forward strand.
TCTATCTATCTATCTATCTATCTATCTATCTATCTATCTATCTATCTATCTATCTATCTATCATATGTTCATGCCATAAATTATATATTGGTGTCCAATTCCTAAAATGTACAAAATTCAGGCCAGGCCTGTTCATTAGGCGAACCTAGTCAGTCACCTAGGGCGCAAAAGTCCTAGGCGTGCATTAATAATAATAATAAATTTTTCCTCTTATTATTTTTTATCTATCTTTTTTTGTCCGGTATTTTGGCGCCCTAATATTTTTATTTTGCGTCGCACTGGGTCGCATCCCCTGCAGCCCCGATAGCTACGCCACTGTTTATTTTATTTTTGGGGCGCAAAAAACTCTTGCGATGGCTCTGTACACGATACATGTGAAAATATGTTTTAGGTACACAGAATAACTTGAGAAGCCAGCATGGCAGTGTAATGTTAGTAAGTTTGTTGTTTATTAACAAGCAACGTTTACATGTATACATACAAAGCCAGTGCTGATGTTTCCTTTGCCTTTAATGAGAAGTCTGCTAGTTTAATATAATAATAATAATAATAATAATAATTATTATTATTATTATTATTATTATTATTATGATAATAATTGCATTACCTTAACATGCCCAAGCAGAAAATCATTCAGCTGATAATACAAAACAAACAACACAGCTACAGTTACATAGTGTAAGATTACTTCTGCGCATGAGGCTGAATGTTACACAGACTGGAATGTGCTTTTCATGAAATATAAAAGCATTGTTCATTGTTGCAAGAGCACACATTGTACAAGCAAAATGTCACTCCGTAAAAGAAAGCATGCATTGTATATTTGCTTATGTGTAATGTAATCAGATAAGAGGACTACGGTTTGTTTACAGAACAACGGCAATTTCACCAAATGTAAAGCTTTTTGTCAAAATGTCTTAACATAGTAGTAGACGACCGCAACCGCCACTTTGTTTGCATTATATCTTTTTTACATTGTGTAAGAGATGGTATTCCCATTTCAACGCTGTTTTTAATTTAAACATATCATGCTCTGCTCAGGAGACACAGATGTAGCAGGACCTTCTCTCTCCGGAGTTGCGGCTGAAAGTGCTTAATGCCGCAGCTCTGAAGATATTGCAGCCGTGAAAAAGCACTGGGGGGCGGTGGATTCCATGCTTTCGGATTGGATGCCCTGCAGTGATAATTGTCCGGCATTGGGGTGGTCGCGGTCCCAGGGCTTGCCCATGTGCCAAAAACAACAATGCTCCTCAATGATCTTCAAAAAAAAGTTGGACATCTTCTTTGAAAGGAAAAGTATACAGGGATATACCAAATAAGTAAACATGGGAAGGATGTTGATCCAGGGAGTAAACTGATTATTGGAGTCAGGAAAGAATTTAATTTTCCCTTTTTGAGATATCATTAGATGATATTTCACAGGGGATTTTTGTTTGCTTTCTTCTAGGTCAAAATACTGCAAGTACAAATATACGATAAAGTATCTTATATGTGTAACACAGTTTCCCCCCCTCTCTGGAAGATGTAATACTGGTTACTGCTGTTTGTGGTGCGGTCATACCTGTGAGGGTCCAGGAGAGCTGAGTAGTCCGCGATGGTGTGCGGAACAGGACACGCTTTTGATGATCTTGATGTTCAACAGGGTGCCAGCGCCTCCAGCTCCAGTGGGCTCCAGGATTTACATAGTCAGTCCCCCACTAGAGAAGATTTCATCCATACCCTACCCAATAGACTGATAGCTCAGGCAGGGGTATATGAAAAGGGATGCTTTACTGGCAATCACTGCAGATGTTACACAGCAAATGCAGATAGGTCACAGAGAATCCCAGGCCTCTGGATGGTGCTGGGCTCTCTGGTAGTCTTGAGACCTCTAATCTCTCGGTCCCAGTCAGCCCAGGATGTACTGACTGGCCTGGCTCACTCCCAGCAACACAACCTCCTCTCCCTAGGAGGGGTGTACAACTGACTATCTTTTGGCACTTCCTCTCTGAGACTTCAGAAGGGGAGAGCACAAGGTCTGTACCATAATTGGCAGACCCGGAGTCACCACCACTTCTGACACTCAGAGAGTCAGCATGAGGGGGGAGGGGGGATCAATGTCCCTAGGTTAGCCTGTGACAACCTGTAGCTATTAAGGGCTTACTGTATGTGACAGGGGATAGAGAGGAAATCTGGGCCAGCCATGCTACATATGTAACTAAGTAACCAGTTTTCAATCTAGGTGCAAATATTTTTTACAGAGAACAACTTATTTTACTTTTTACACCGAACTCTTGTCTGGAATCATATGTAAAGCCTTTTCAAAATCTAAATAGACCACATCAACTGCATTACCCTGGTTTAAATTGCTACTTACTTCCTCAAATAAACCAATAAGGTAAGTTTGGCACGACGTGTCCTTCATAAATCCATGCTGACTGTTACTAATACTTGTGTTATCCATTAGGTATTTCTGAATATTATCCCGTACTGAACCTGAAATAAGGGTTTATTCTTTTGAGAAATAGGAGAGAGGAAGGAAACGGGCTGAAAATAACACTGTTGGTTAACTCATGCGTGACTGTGGTGTTACACCCATCTACACTCTGTAAAATCCCTTTTTCAGGCACTGAATGTGATTAACGCCAAGCTCTTAAGCTAGATACCCATCTATCGTAGCACTGTGTCCCACCTTAAGAGACTTTTGAGGATATGCGATGTTAGGAAAACGCCTTATTTGCAGATCCTCACCGACGGCCATCATAGTTAATGTTGTGCTCTTTACATTAAAAACACTTTACTTGCTAATGTTACATTATTGTCCTTTGAAGATCCATGTTTAGGCTTAACGGAACATGAGGTCAAGTTCTAAATTCCTTACATTTTATTTGTGATGACTTTCCCCAACTCCCATAATACTGCATGTGGAATTATACAATGCCAAACAGCAGGTTGTATTACTTTCTACGCTGCACAAGATGAAAATGCATTTATTTGTTTTGGAAAGTTCAGAGTGATTAATTCCGTTAAATACAGTGAGTATATTTAATTCCCTGCTGGGATTTGGAGCCTATTTATATCTAAATATTGTTGGCCTTATCACGATCAGTTATTAACACGTGAATCGACAAGAGATGAGGCTTCCAAAGTATAGTATGATTCATTTTACACTGAAATAACAGTGAAGATGGATTTGTCAGTTCCCTTTGGCACTTTCATATTGAGACTCTATTCTGAGTATCAGTCAAAATATTTATAGCTTGTGTAACACCCCTTCCCTCCTCCTCATGGAGAATTAGCTGATATGGGTGTTATGGTGTTAGGCTTACAAGATACCTAAGCCTCCACACTTGGGGAGCCTGAGGTGGTTGGTGCAGCGCCTCCACCTGTGAGGATCCCTGTGTTGGCGGGATAGCTCTTCACGGGAACCGGTATACCTATATGGTATACCTCCAAAAACCACAATTAAAAACCACAATCCACACAAAGTATATGCAACCTATTTACTGTGGTCCCATAGTCTCAGCAATACAGTACATTCACAATAACAATGTCAGGTAGATACCAACCACCCATTTGTCCCTCCAAAGTACTGATGATGCCCTAGGCACCTAGAACTCTGTGTCTGGCAGAACAATCCCACCCAGGGATATATGTGAGGGCAGCGCTACCCTCCTCGGGTGATGTTGGTGCACTTGGGTACCTTCCTGGGTACTCGGGTACACCAGGTAAGCTCAGACGAGACGCATCCGTGATCCCACGATGCAGGGCCTCAAACACAATCCCTGTGTCGCCTTACATCCGGTAGCATTGCGCGGCCGTTCCACCAGGCCTGGGGAATCCTCCGCCATGGTTCCGTCTGCTCCACTGAATTGTCCACACACTAAGGGGCAAGTCCCTTACTATTAGCCAGCCTTACAATACTCCACTTCGGTGTAGGGGAACTAACTGGGGCCTTTGTGGAAATGTGTCTGGCCTACTCCAGGTGCTTGACTAGCTCCCTGGACACTACATCTCCCTTCGCCATCTTCGTCAGGAGTCTGAGCACGCCATCTCCAGTCAGCGGAGGAAATCCTGAATGACAGGACCTCCTCTTCCTGCAGCGCCAACCTCAAGACTGGAGTTGGCCGCTCCTGCCAGAGGCAAATTTTGGAAATACATTGAACTACTAATAAACTAGGGTTGGAATTTTAGATGAGGGAATGTGTTCATTGTTAAAAGAAGACTTACAAGTAGCAGGTACAGTAGATGCTGCCTTTCCTCGGTAGTCCCTTCCGTTTCCCACTAAAAAGTTCACCAGTTATGTTGTGCTTGCGCTCAAAAACAAGTGGACCTTGTATAATCTGGTCAATGATGGATCCCAAGACACGTATCAGCAAGCTGATGTCACACAAAAAAAAATAGTCTTGCAAAATTTAGCACACCCAGTGACATTTGTTTCAGATAAGAAATGGTTATCTAATATGTGTAAGGATTCTGCTGAGGATAAACATTATTTGTACCTAGATGTATCAGATCCATCTGCTCTTAAGTCTCAGAGAGAGGTTCAGAACTGCAATTGCTTGAGCATTAAAAACTTTATTCTGAAGCTTTGAGCTGGCTGCTCAGGTAGCTGTGATCCCCATGTGTTTAAAGAAATTGTTATTATCTTAATATTGAATAAAAATGCATGTCGCCTAATGTTTACAGTAGTTGCTGCATTTCTGAAATTGTCAACAATTGTAGTAAACATTTCTGGTTAACTGTGATGAGTTATATATAAAATATTTTTATTTATTGAATCTAAAACATTTTACTGGGTTACTAAATCATGTTAAACCCCAGCACATGTAATTAACAGCCAAATATATCATACCAAATCACAGCTGTAGCTATATATAAACAAAAAATTAAATGAACATATACATATATTGTTAACCCATGATCTAAAAATGATATTTACCCATATTTTGGTTCAACATTTATGTGCAGTAGATTGTTTTACTGAGTGAGAGTAACCTGATAATTGCCTGGTGTGGTTATACAAATATAGTGTTAGTTATCTTAAAACACAGTAGGAACGTTATAAATAAGAGGTTCTTGCTCTTTATTATTTAAAATGGATAGAATATTTTTGAAAATAATACATTTATATATATATATATATCAAAAAATAAATAGATGATACCGTTCTGTGGCTAACGAAATGCTTTTATTTGTGCGAGCTTTCGAGATACACTGATCTCTTCTTCCGGCGATGTAACAATGAATGAAGCAAGCAAAGGGTATACTTAAAAACAGTGTCTCTTGGAATGTTATCTGTGCTTGTCCTTCCCCCGGTCTGGATGAGATTTATGACTAGATGTGTTAAATGGTCCCTGAAAGTAAGTGATGTAAGAGTGTGTGTGTGTATCTGTGTGAATATAAATGAATGGAGAGCCCACCGTGTATACACAGCTTTTCAAAAGGGGTGTGTGGAGTGGGAGTTAATATAAATGGTGTGGGTAGGTGTGGAAATGTGAGAGATAATAGCATAACTAAAAGTGTGTGTGGATACTATGTGGTCCCTATTGGTGTATAGGGATGGAAAAACAAGGAGTATTAGTATGTGTAAGAGACAGCTGTGTGTGCATACATATAGCACAGTATGTACAGACATGGCCTTAAGCGCTCATGGGAAGAGAGTTCACTTGTGTCAGTAATGACTCATAAAATTGCGATCTCTGTTTAGGCCACCGTTAAGTGTCCCGAACAGTTGCATAAATTTGTATTCATGCAACCATCTCTCTTTCGGTGTTTTAAGATTACCTTTGAGTATGGCAACCCTCAGATCGTTCATCTTATGGCCAGAGTCAGAGAAATGTTCGCCGACAGGACCGTCTCTTGTTCCGCGTGTGATGCTGTGGCGATGCAGATTCATTCTCTTGTTTAGCCCCTGCCCCGTCTCACCTATGTCTACACATACTAATACTCCTTGTTTTTCCATCCCTATACACCAATAGGGACCACATCGCGCTAAGGACGGACGCTGTCGGGTGCATTACTCAAAGGTTCCAGTTGGACTAACAACACGTCACGGGACGGTTCCTGCATCGGTGGTGGTAATTTTTGTCACAAATTGCTTGTTATTCACTTATACTTTTAAAGTGTTTTTAATCCCCCCACCAACCCCTTCCCATCATTAAATGTACAGGATCACACTATGGGGCGTGCGCTCTCTGTCTTCTTTTTGTATCTATAGATTCTGCCTTGGAAGTGGTTCTTCCATTTGAGAGCTGCCGTGGACCCTTGGATTCTGTATTATTTCCTGTATTACCTATCAGGACTCATTTTGGGGTTTGGACATTTACACTTGGACTGTTTATTATTTTATTATTTATTTTAATGTATATATAATAGAGTGTATATTTTAGTTTGTCAGTATTAACTTTATATTTAACACTCATTATAGGATTGTTTTGTATTTTGAATTTAGCACTTTGAAAGGGTTTATTATTTTTTTTTCACTGGTTTATGAGTGGCGCTACATTATTCACTTCTTTTTAGGATATATATATATATATATATAAATAAATATACACACGTACACGTACACACACACACACACACACACACACTTATACACAAAAGCCCGGATGAAGTCGCATTAGACTCACACCACAAAATGTGTAGGTTGTCTTTTTGCTAGAGGTCTATGTCACAGGATACAAGGTACTTTTTACACCATTTATATATTACCAGGATCATTCATTAGGCAAAACGAGATAGTAAAAACATATTGTGTTTATTTTGGTAAACCCACGTACAACAAGAAGAAATACACATGTACAGTAACAGTTAAAAATACACTTACTGGGGGTCTGGGCAGAAAATCTAGGATTTCCTAGGTGCATGGTGCGCACTTGGATGAGCTTACCCTGACCGGGATATACACCCATTTCGCCTGGCTCTCTTTTCAGCTTCAATTCCCAGCTGCAACCGCTCCGTTCGATTCGGAGAACTTGGGCGCAACAGCCGGGACTTAGTCTCTGCGAGGCAAGCTTTTCATGCTTCAAAACGAAGCCGGTTGCTCTGCTATTTAGAACAGAGCAACTTTTAAAAGCCCGCCTTGGCTTCATCGACTCAGGTCATTGGTTGGCTTGGATGGACTGGCTCCCTCTCTTGGTCAGCACATTATATACACTCAACTGGGCTATCCCCAGAATGGAGGGGGAAGGAGCAGACAATCGGAGCGTGGGAATTTCTCCTCCATCAGCCAATAGAAAGAGGGACTCGTCCCGGCTGACGTCAGAGGAGTAGGCATGCCGAGCAGGCTCGCAAAGCCAGGTGAGTGGGAAATATGATTTTATCCAAAGGGAGAGCAGAATCTATGGTTGCATACTTCCTGGCTAACTCATTGCCACCTGCAGGGCTGGCTCAACCAAGTCTGGAAACTACAAAAGGTGTCCCCACGGGGTGCCCTTTGTAATCCGGAACTGGCCATTCGCCCTTCCCTCACCCACCAAACGTTGTCACACCTCTGGACATCCTCTCCCCTTTGAACTACGGACTCTATGCAGACTGGCTGGCATCTTAACGGGATGCCCGGGCAGACTGCATAGAGCCTTATAATAATGTATCAAACATATAAAACATATTTTTAATACATGGGGGACCTTGGGGAGACTCATTACTGTACTGGATATAGGACTGGGATATCGGGGCTCGAAAAGTAGGAGTCTGGGGGACAAGGGGCAGCCCCAGTGTAATTCAACTCGCATATTGGAAAATCATGCCTGCTCGCCGGGTAGAATCAAGGTATTACCAGTAGCTCCGGTCCCCAAACTCCTGCAAATAAAAAAATTGCATTTTTACCCCAAAATCCAACCTAAAACTTACACACTGCAAGTTTCATGAGTCTGGGGTAAAAGGAACACGAAAAGTGGAAAAGCACTGTAAAGATACCTGGACCCTGGCTATAGTGCTTGATAGCTGCCAGGGACCCACGGGACCCAAGGGCAACCAGAGGGCTTAACCTTTATTATGAAGCCTGGCCTGTCACAGTCTGCATTACAGGGAGCCGGTATCGCATTAAGCCAGGAGCGGTGGAACTGAGAAGTTTGCAGCACTAATTCCGGGGGAAGATTGTCGCGGTGCTTGTGTCGACGCACACCCGGAGGCAGAAATACACCATCAGCAATTATGCGAGGGTCTGGTCCCAAACCGCGGCCGTGGCTTCAGCATCTACACATGGTCCTTGTTGCAGTTATTCTCATACGCATGTCCTAGCGACCCTTGTGAATTGCATTTTTACTGTGTTCATCATTAAACCGCGACCGTGGCTTCAGCATCTGGAGCTGCTCCAGAGACTGCTCCAGAGATTGGTGACACGTATGAGCTGATATACTACTCTTGCGTAACCTTGCCACTGCTGATTTTTTGGCTTGCCTTGTTGCTGACTTACCTCATGGATTTCCCTTAGGGTTAACAAGACTTAATAGTAATATTGCTCTTTTGCTCTAGATTAATACACATTTGTACTAGACTGGTTTTGTATGATTACAACAGCGTGACTTACCTGAGACTGTTATCATTATTACACCAGGGTTTCCTGGTTATCATCTAACAGGTATTGAGTGTATCACTGGCAGTAGCAGTGTAAACTAATGTGGACACATTGTCATTTCTAATCAGTGTTCCCCTTTTTAGATTACTCTTGTAATTGTAATTGTTTTTCAATTCTGTACATGATTGTAGTACAGAAGAGAGGGAGATAATTTTTGGTATGGCATGTAGGGAAGTACCACAGGTTCCTTTTTTAAGGGTCTGTGGGAACGGGCCTGAGAAAGGGGCATGCTGCCCCGAAACATTGCCCCCCCCCCCTTTCACTTCATCACATTTACTCCATCTTTTGTCTTTAGACAGTTTATTGTCACCACCTTTTCCCCCCTTGTGTTTTCCCTTCCTTCCCCCACTTCCTTCCTGTCCCACCTCCCTCCCCTTCCACCACGCCAGTTTATGGCTTGTGTATACATGGAATTTCCTTAAGATAGTGTTAGCAGCCTTCTAATTTCTTTTACCATATTGTATATTTGATTTCAATACAATTGATATATTTTGGCATATTCCAGAGTTTTTTCGTTGTATTCTCATTGAGTGCTGGGGACATTACCTCTGTTGCTTTATACCTTTTTGTTTACTCTATTTATACAATATGATTCATTCCTGAATTGTACATTAGTATCCTTACTAAGACAAGAGGCTTCTCAACAGACTTTACTACAGAAAGTACGTACTATTAAAAAAATCTGCTAAATTAAATCACTTTAAGGGCATGTTTTATAAAAAAAAAAACAATTGCTGTTCTAAAGCAAGTCCCAATGGAAATACTATATCAAAAGCAATTCTTATACATTTTCTGTGGCCACGTACATTAAAGTGGTATTCAACATCTATTGCCTACACTGGCGACACACTTTATTCGAGCTCGGCTAGTCCCACGAATTCGGGTATACCCGGGTGTATTGAGGTTTGTGACTGTTTTCTGCCCGAGTGCATTGAGGTATTTTCCAAGCAGGGATTGAAGCATTTTATTCCCGCTGGCTGCAATACTGCACAGTATATATATATATACTGCATTACAATTCATGAATTTATGCCATCTGGTAGACACGCGAAGCATTGCAGCCTATTAAATCCTAATCATTATCATTTAACAGATCAGCCGCCCGTCAGCCAGGCATGAACCCAGGCTGGGAAGGCAAATGCAACGGGGCTTGTCAGAGGTGAGGAGCGGCGCATTCCAGGTATCTGCCAGGTACATACTGGGTATTTGCTCGAATAAAGTGTGTCGGTGCAGTATATTCTACTGTACATGGGAAGCTAACAGACCACAAGACACAGATATTCAGGAAAATAATTGAGGTACCACCTGATTTACAGATGTAGCAGGACTTCGTTATTGGAGCTACGGCTGAAAATCTTAAAGCTGCAGCTGTGCGGGCCCATGCTTCCGGATCGGACTCCCCGGAGCAATAATCCTCCAGCAATGGGGCAGTCGTGATCTGGCAGCTTGTCCCGATGCAGCAAACAGTAAATCTTTCTATATCTGGAGGGCCATTTTCAGTTTGCCAAGGGACCAAATAGGAGATTGTGCAAGTGAACCCGCATGAGTCTCAAATATACCTCTCCTTGCACTGATCATTTAGACACACATTTATTTATAAAATATTTTACCAGGAAGTAATACATTGAGTTACCTCTCGTTTTCAAGTATGTCCTGGGCACAGAGTTAAGATGACAAATAATACATGGTTACAAATACAGTTACATACAGTAAGTTAACAGGGTATACATTATATACAAGACATTGCATGCACAGTTAAAGATAATATATATTATAGGCGTATGTAACAGTTACAGACCAGATTAAAATATGAGACAGCTTTAATTTTGAAAGAACTTAAACTGGTGGTGGCTGTGAGAGCCTCCGGTTGATTGTTCCAGTTTTGGGGTGCACGGTAAGAGAAGGAGGAGCGACCGGATACTTTGCTGAACCTTGGGACCATGAACAGTCTTTTGGAGTCAGATCTCAGATGATAAGTGCTGCGTGTGGTAGGGGTGAGGAGCTTGTTTAATACAATGATACCTTGCCCAGAAAGTATTTGAAGGCAAGACAGGAGAGATGAACTTTGCGCCTAGACTCAAGTGATGACCAATCTAGTTCTTTGAGCATTTCACAGTGATGTGTGTTGTAGTTGCATTGGAGAACAAACGGCATATTGAATTGTAGAGGGTATCAAGTTTGCTAAGGTGGGTTTGGGATGCCGAGCTGTAAACTATGTCCCCATAGTCAATAATTGGCATTAGCATCTGCTGTGCAGTACGCTTTCTGAACAGCAGACTTATGGAGGATTTGTTCCTGTAAAGTACACCTAGTTTGACATAGGTTTTGGATGTCAGGGTATCAATGTGCATCCCAAATGTTAAATGGGATTCAAGCCATATAGTATTTAAAACTAGTAACAGGAGTTAGGGTGGTATTAACATCAGTTCTGATCTGGAGCTAAGTCATTGGAAGCTTTAAAAGTGTAGCCTTGGTCCCAAATACCATTGTTACAGTCTTGTCAGTGCTTAAAAACAGTTTGTTTTGGGAAATCCAATTTTCAAGTCTCAATCAAAAAGTCAGATTGAAGTAAGTGTTCAAGGTCGGAGAAGCTAGGGCTGTGTGCATACATGGACTGTAAGCAAATACCTGTGATCAAGTCCTTTTCTGTTTATCTTCACTAAAAGCCTCAAAACACTAAGCAAACAAACACATACATATTTATAACTCTAGCAGTCTCTTTCAATGTGGCATTCTCTGCCCTGTCATATTGACACTATTATTAATCTGTATTAAGTTTGTTGAGTGTTATGTGGTTTCAGGCGGAACTGTGCTATAAGGCAGGCTTGAAATTAAATAGGGTTTCTTCCTCTTTACTTTGAGATCTCCTGAATCATAAAAGTTATGTATCTGTATGGACAATTTTTGTTAGAAATATTGTACTTAACATTATTGTAATCATTTTTACTAAGTAATGAAACTCCACCTTGCAATATGGCTTATTAAATATGACCCATTGTAACACATTCAAGTCATTACGAAGTACTAAGGTGTCTTATGGAGTACACCAAGTATGGTCTTATATAGCCCATCCACTTGAATAGGGTCAGAAAATGTCCTAAGTTATATTACTTCTCAGTATATATGGCCTTAACGCCTCCAGTGACCCCATAACTTTAGGCACATACAGTAGTAACATGGTACAATATATGTTTGATAGGTATAGAAAAAAGGTGCACTCACATGACCCCTTCTTTGGAAAGGCCTCGGGTGTACGCCATGCGCAAAACGGCGCAATCCATGAAGCAATGTATTCTCCTTCCAAGCAGGAAAAAAAGGCAGCACTCCAGAGGACTAATATTGGATTTATTTCAAGTGAAATCAGATCGGCGTTTCGGTCCTAACCATTGACCTTTGTCAAGATACATTAATGCAGCAATCACCTTGGTTATGTAGCCATGCCACCTGTGGCTACTAATCTGCCCTTGTACTGTCAGTACGCCCTGGTAAGAGCAGGCTTTGCTACAGTAGCAGTCAACATGGGGTTTCCCCTCTCCTTGGTGCTGCACTTGATTGACAGTGGGAAGCGGTGACATCAGGCCTGAGCATGTCCAATCGTGGGGCAGACCTGGTGCACTCCTCCTGGCTGTACTTAAGGGCACTACCACCTCAAATTCAGTAGTGCCTCTTCCCACTGAGAGAGGCAGGTTGCACACAGGGAGAATGAGATTGGGGCCTTCCCTGCTCCTCTCCCTTTTGGGGGAGAGTGAGTGTAGACCTATACCCTGACTCCTGAAAGGGGAGTCGGGAAGAGCTAGGACAGCTGCAGGGCCCTGTCCTGTAGTGGTTGTCCAGGAACCATAATCCAGTGGATAGCTGATCCTGAGAATCTGTGATTGGGCAGACCACTGCTGTGTTGTGGTGTATTCAACAAAGACCGTTCCGTGCCTGGTGTGTGATCTTACTGGGAGGAGAGGGAATAATTCTACCGTGGGAGATCGCCTCCATTTATTTAGGAGCCTGCGGCAGATGGAGGCACTGCACTGCTAGAGAACCATGTGGGTAATGTACCCCAGAAACCTGATCCTATGTCCCCACTACCATTGGTGGACAGCTCAACCCTCCTGTTACCAGCAGGTATCATGCACCACACGACTAATAATGGCCAAATCTCCCACCGGGTGGGGGGGAAACACCATTACACTTATATACCGTAAACTACATAAAAAAAACACCTGTGCAGGGAGACCTTTAACATGCCTCCATAACATGTGCTCTACGTGTAACATGGCCTCCCGGCAGTTTCTTCTGTTTCTGGGACTTTCCTCTGTCAGTCCTGTTATGTCCCAGGACATACTTGAAAACGAGAGGTAACTCTCAATGTATTACTTCCTGGTAAAATATTTTATAAATAAATAATAGTGCAGGCAGTGGAAATGTTAAATCCATTATTAGGCCTGTATGTGTATTTCAGTCTTGAATGTTGTATCAGTATTCGAGGGCGGGCCTTGCAACTCTGAGGCTGTCAATCTAAGGGGTGGATATTGGTTGGAACACCCCCCGCTGTGTGTGGGCCAATCTGTATCCGGCTCTGGCTTGTAATGAGTCAGAGTTAGAGACACTCCCCAAGGATGTTCAAATTGGGACATGCCTCCTAAAATGAAAGTTAGTTCAGTGGAGAATTAGAGAGTGAGCTGAGAAGGAAAGAAAAGAGTTCTCTCCCTCCTACCCCACAGGGGCAGAGAGGAGGGGGGAAGTATGCTGTTATGAGCAGTGGAAGAGCCCCCTAGTATGGAGAAGGGCATATGCATTGAAGAATCTGTTGTGATATGCTGTACACTTGCTTGCAATAAAGCCACCAAGAAAAGACATTGCTGTGTGGATTCATGTCTCTGGGTATGAAGGAGTGTCAGTAAGGGTCCATCCCCTGCAGATCTACAGGAGATCCTCACTGGCTGGAGGCACTGCACCATCAGAAGATACCAAGATCAAGGTAATCTGCCCCCCCCCCTGTTCCCTGTCCTGGCTCGCCCTACACCACCGCAGAGCCCTCAGCCCTCCTGTTGCCAGCAGGTTGCAGCACCCAGACCGCTTGAGTAACCAGCAAGGAACATACCCCCATCTCATCTAGGGGGGTGAGGTGGGTAGGATAAAAGAGTTGCATACGTTAATTGCAATTTGGCAACAGATAAGTGCAACCAAACAAAAAGATCTAATACATTTTAGATCTGTTTGTTTGGTTGCATAGTATATGATTGGACATGCACTTTCACAATACACTATGCCTTCAGATGTTGTTGTGATAGTTATATATACTGTACCCATATGTTGATTCGTTGGCTTACAAATTGAGCCTTGGTCTCGTGAAGGGGAATTTTCCCCAGAAGTGGAAATAAACAAGCCTACAGGCAGTGCTTAACTTCATTGTTTTATGAGACTTTCTAGATTTCATATAAACTGCTACAATTTTACAGTAAGTAGGCAAGCCTTTCTCTGGAGGTAATTATCAAAGCAGCTAACCTCCCATTGCTTCTTTATTACACAGTAACACTTAGAAGTTGAATTATCAGCCTTTGATCACTGTATTTTCAGAAACAATGTTAGAATCTGTAAAACAATCAGATGCTGAAATATTGATCTAGAGAGGAAATGTGGAGTAAGGATGCTAGAGCTATTATTCCACAGGGAGTTTCTTCCCTTGAATGTTGAACTGCTACTGTATACACCTGACAGCAATTACTGCAGAATTGTACAATATATGGACAGCAGAGAGTGTCCCTCCTTGCAGACCATGGTCATAAATGGAATTAATGTAGACTACTGTCAAGAAAACCCATTGACAATGGTCATTTAATTTGTATGATATATGATTCCACAAGAAGTGGTCGGGTACAAAACTACACATTCTATGAATTCTAAAAAGATTGAGATAGACACAAGGGACTGAACAGCGATAGTGACCCCACCAGTGATAGGAAGTTTCATGAGCAGGTAACAGTCTGGTAGAGTCTGTAGCCATAGCAAAACACGACAAAACTAATGGGCGGACGGGCGGGAGGGGGGGGGAGGCCAATAGACCTGATCCATCAGCAATTTATATGTTTTTACATTTCTGTCTATACAGTACAGTATATGTCTATCTCTCTTAGACACCTCTTTCAAATACATGTATAGTATACAACATGGAACCCACTTTGCCAAAGTCTTTCCAGCACCAGCAGTTACATGTTTAAATACAGTGAATTCCAGGAGGTAGTAAGCATCTTATGCTACACACTCCCAATCGAATACAGTGATAATGTTTAAGAATAAGTTCAGTAGAAGTTGATGAATCATTAACTGTGTGTTACCCTACTTTGCATGAGTGGTATGTATGTATGTATGTATGTATGTATGTATGTATGTATGTATGTATATATGAATATTGATATAGGCTCCAGATGGTAGCTGAAACGTTGGGCCAATAAAAAAATAATAATAATATATATATATATATATATATATATATATATATATATATATATACACACCATACGATACCGGTTACAACACGACATCAAGGGACAGCACGCAGGTAAGTAAATCATACATTTTCTATATTTGATAGAAGACACAAAAACCGACGTTTCGTTCCCCCAGTGGGACCTTTCTCAAGGTGGAGAAAGGTCCCACTGGGGGACCGAAACGTCGGTTTTTGTGTCTTCTATCAAATATAGAAAATGTATGATTTATTTACCTGCGTGCTGTCCCTTGATGTCGTGTTGCAACCGGTATCGTATGGTCTGTTATTGCTTTATGGGATAAGCACCAAAACGTATTTACTTGCAAATGGTGTGCCGGCTGTGCATTGGATTATATATATATATATATATATATATATATATATATATATATATATATATATATATATATATATATAGTGTGTGTGTGTATATGTGTGTGTGATAAAGGGGAGTTACAGTGTGTGAGAGAGAAGGGGGAAGAGGGAGATAGGGGGGAGTGATAGAGAGAGGGGAGGTGAGGGAGTGAGCAGAAGAACAAACATGAAGAGTGAGTAAAAAAGGGGGGAGAGAAATACATGGGATGATGGGGTAGTGTGAGAAGTGGGGAATAGAGGGGAGTGAGAGGGCAAGGAGTTGTGTAAGAGGGAGGGGGGCTCACAAGGCTGCTGACATGGGAGGCCCCATTGGAAAATCCAGTACTGGGCCATGAGAAAACTGTTGGTGGCCCTAAATATACCCATCACTGTACATATGAGATACGGGAGAGAGGCACGAGAGACAGGAGGAGGAGGCATGAAAGACTGGGGGGGAGGAGACTCAAAAGACAGGGGGAGGAAGAGACAGAGAGATATGGGGGTGATGAGACGTGGGGGGAGGAAGATGAGGGTGACGGGGGGGAGGAAGAGGGTGAAAGGGGGAGGAAGAGGGTGATAGGGGAAGGAAGAGGGTGACAGGGGAAGGTAGAGGGTGACGGGGGAAGGAAGAGGGTGACGGGGGGGAGGAAGAGGGTGACGGTGGGAAGGAAGGGGGTGACGGGGGAAGGAAGAGGTGACAGGGGGAAGGAAGAGGGTGACAGAGGAAAGGAAGAGGGTGACAGAGGGGAAGGAAGAGGGTGACAGGGGGACGGAAGAGGGCAACGGGGGAAGGAAGAGGGTGACGGGGAAGGAAGGGGGTGACTGGGGGAAGGAAGAGGGTGACGGGGGAAGGAAGGGGGTGACGGGGGAAGGAAGAGGGTGACGGGGGGAAGGAAGAGGGTGGCAGGGGTGAAGGAAGGGGGTGACAGAGATGGAAGAGGGTGACGGGGGGAAGGAAGAGGGTGGCAGGGGTGAAGGAAGGGGGTGACAGAGATGGAAGAGGGTGACGGGGGGAAGGAAGGGTTCCTTAACCAAGAAAAGGTTGAAAACCACTGCGCAAGGCTAATTTCACTATGTTCTAATACTTGTTAATGTTGCATGTCTTGTCCTCACATCTTAATGTAGCATTCTTGTGACTGATTATAAAGTTACAGTGTAAATTATGCAATGTTGCAAACGATGCATTAGCAAAACACCAATGTGTTGCAGGCCCCAGTAACCTTCAAATGGGTTAAGATGCTTTGGAGACACAGCTTTTATCTTTGGAAAGTACTGTAACATAATGTGATACAGTAGTTTGAAGTTTTAGAGTAGAAAGGAAACAATTAGAGGAGGCACCTATGGGAATAAGACCTCTCCAATGTATGCTGTTGCCAGCATGTGTTTTGTGAATACATATTCTATCCTGGAACAGCACTTTTGTTTGGATGTATACGTAAATGTAATCTCTGATATATGTAAAGGGACCACCTTTCCAGAAATTTGACCTTATTGACCACAACATTAGTTTTTCGGTATGAATCTGGGATAAATGTAATTTTTTTATTTTTTTATTTTATCAGTGGCATGTCAGTAGGGTGTTCAGACAAATGAGACCCGCTGATGTTATTCTCACAATATGTAAATAAGTTGATAGTATACTTATAATACACACACTCTAAATACCCACACTGCCAAAACTGAAAAAGGTCCCTTTAGGGACCAACACATCAGGACACTTGGTGTTCTATGGAATAAATTAACCCTTTTATTATCTTCCAACTATTTGTTTTTTTAATGCTGGTATTTAGTGTATATTTTATGCACTTACACCCACTTCCTGCATCTGCCAGTTTACCTATTGTATCCCACAAAAGCAGTTTTTATAGTGTGTGTGTGTGATATATATATCAAAACAAAACAAAAAAGCGAAGTAGCGCCTCTAATACAGCCTAAACAAAACTGTGATTTAGTTAACCAACTATGAGTACATCCAGTGGGGTGGCAAGGGTAGGTAAAATATACTAAAACCAGTATTAACCAAGGATGATATAGTTCTATATTTGAATATGATATATGTAAAATGTTAAATAACAATAACCTAATACTTTAATATTTAAAAATAAAAACATATAAACATATCAAAAATTGTATAAAATATATATGTATCTATAAATTATATAAAAGTGAATGAATTAAAAAACCTAAAAAACGTCAGAGAACACAAAGTCCTGTTCCAAAATATAGCATCCAGGTATAAGGCAGCCCGTTTCAAAGGGGTCACTACTCCCTGATGATACCTATGAAAAAAGAAAACAAAAGAAACAGGCGCACACCTAGTGCATTAACGTATAACAAATAGTTTATAAAACATTAAAATCAGTCAAATGCCCACTCACAAAGGTACAAGGTTTAAAAGCAGGTATGAGATAGGCTCTCATAAGCCAGTACTGCCGTCCGATATCAGCAATGGCGTCCTCTCCTGTCTGCTCTCTGCGTGGTCCGAGCAACCGGAAGTGACATCCCTCCGGTCGGGTGCCCCGCACAGGAAGTCCCTCCGGGAACCAGCACCTCCAATTCCTTGCTTCTGGTCAGTGAGCCACCGGGGGAAAAGGATCCAGCATTTTTCTCAGCCTCACACAGCCGGCAACGTCTCTCAACCAGCAATGATAGTGTTCGTGGGAAAGTGACAACCTCAGTCTAGCCACGCCCTACGTGTTTCGTCATCACTTTCCCACGAACACTATCATTGCTGGTTGAGAGAGGTTGCAGGCTGTGTGAGGCTGAGACAAATGCTGGATCCTTTTCCCCCGGTGGCTCACTGACCAGAAGCAAGGAATTGGAGGTGCTGGTTCCCGACCGGAGGGACGTCACTTCCGGTTGCTCGGACCACGCGGAGAGCAGACAGGAGAGGACCCCATTGCTGATATCGGACGGCAGTACTGGCTTATGAGAGTCTATCTCATACCTGCTTTTAAACCTTGTACCTTTGTGAGTGGGCATTTGACTGATTTTAATGTTCTATAAACTATTTGTTATACGTTAATGCACTAGGTGTGCGCCTGTTTCTTTTCTTTTCTTATATATATATATATATATATATATATATATATATATATATATATATATATATATATATATGATATATAACATATATCAGCAACAGGCACTCACGGAGGAAGCAAAACAACATTAATGGGTGCAAACCATCCGAAATTGATGAATGAATAAGCAAAAAGGGACAGGCACTCCAATGCAAAAAAGGGTGCCATTTAATCATTAAATACCACCCTTTTGTTGCATTGGAGTGCATGTCCCTTTTTGCTATAGCTATATCTCCATACATTACCCAAACCGAAGCCTGAGGAAATAAAGATACAGCACACTGTTGTAGAGATATATTGCATCAAGGAGAAACGTTTCGGTCCTACACAGAGAACCTTCTTTAGGGCTGTGTACAAGGGTAATACAATGATTGTACTCAACCCTGAAGAAGGTCTTCTGTCCAGGACTGGAACGTTTCTCTTGGACGCAAATATATATATATATAAATACCCACCATAACACAATACGGTGAGGACTATGGGCTGTTTGAGCCCATTTAAGTAAATTGTTTGTGAATGTGAGAATTGTATTTCATGGCAAAATGCATTAAACACTAATCTTACTACGTGTCGTTTGCACAAAGCTCTAAATTAAATTTAACTCTGATTTATTGCTGACAGGAATATATCAGTAACAAATATATCAATTGTAACAACTGTACTTCGTAAGATTACAGTCTTCCTAATGCAACAAAATGTGAAGCTTTGAGCAGCACGAGTTAGAAAATCTTGATTGGATTGGAGAACACAGAAGGTGTATATAAGCATAGTTCTACTATGCAATGGGCATTGTGAATGCAGTAGGCAATATTGTAAACCTTATGTTTTAGAATGATAAGGTATCACCAACATTTAATGAGCCATTTAAATATATATCTATAACCAATTCACTCAGTTTAAAGAAACAGAATATACCACTCAGGTTATGTCTAAAAAAAAAAAAAAAGGTACCTGTGAAACTGTGATTTAGGATACTAATGCCTTAATGACATACTAATATACCATTTGTGGCTGATGTAGCCATCTCTAACTAGCGAAACTGGACTGATTATTTCAGCAGGCAATATTATAGCATGTGTGCGAGAGCGTTCTTAATTGCAAGACTGTGACTAAAATAATCAGTGCTTTAAAATACAAAAAAAAGCACATGTAAGCTTCACAAGCACTAGTACATCTGTTCATTCTGGATTCATTTACAGTGAGTAATTCTCAAAGCAGACAACTTGTTCAATTTTGTCAAAATACAGTCACTTGTGAATATGTATATTACAAATATACATACACGTGCATATTTCTTTCTTCTTATACCGTGCACACTTTATTTGATGCAGATATTAGGACTTATTTATCTTTGCTCAAAGATATGTAGTTCAAACATACAGTATACACAATTGTACAGTAAATGGCCATCGTTTTAAAAATGCAGAAGCTCCTAATGGTGCAGGTTCCAATATAGTCAAATAGATATGATTGTACACCACTTCAGAGAAAGCTTATACAGTATTTGCAGCACTCTATAAAGCACGCATCATCTCACATTTCATTATAGGAAGTCTGCAGATCAATCATTATAAGTACATTTGTAAGCTAAGTTTAAAAAAAAGAAAAGAAAATCAAAGTATATGTCCAATCCCTATACCGTAAGTACCGCGTTATGCATATACAACGCATAGGCAATCTCTAGTAAATCATCCAGGTAAAGAATGCGAATTAAATTACTATTATCTTCTATCCCTTTCGCAGATATATTAGTGAACGCAAGAGTCTGGCAATTATTCAAGCTGTATACAGTAACAATCTGTTGTATAGAGAGACTTGTTTACTGTAAGAAATAGCTTTGGTAACATAGTATATATGATGTGTGGCTTCATACATTTCCTCATTTATCCGTTTTCCAACTTATTCTAATCATTTAATAGCCAACTTTGCGTCTTCAATGCACTGAATGTCCTACAGAACTTTAACCCCTTCATTGAACTGAAGCCATCTCTATTAAAGGGGAGGTTAAAGCACCATCTAGAGCTTAAAGTGTTTTTGGCAATGATGCTCTGTTATCTAATGAGATCTTTTATTATCCCGGAACGGTCCCCAGGAGAAATCAGATCACAATTACTGAAATATTTAGCATTACATGAAAAATACTGGGGAAATCTGAATTTACACTGACATTTTATGAATGGTGTCATTGTGACAGCATTTTCACTGTAAATGCAGTGATATTAATGCTATATTCAGTAGTAATTACATATTTACTTTCAGTTACCAACTACTTTTAAAAGAACTTTATATGAACTGACCTATTGATTAACTGAAGGACTCCCTCAGCAATTGGATTACTTGCATATCAATAGCTCAAGAGAAACATTTTACTACAATGAATCCAAAAATGAGTATACAAAAAAATAAGAGAATGATTGGATGCATTGTGTTGTAAATGTAAAAAAAAACAAAAACAGGTAATGTCAAGAAATACATTAGGAAATAAATTAAGAAAAGACAATATGAAATGATAAAACCTCATCAGATCCTAATTAGTGCAGAAAATTCAAGTCTTATATCCCATCAATCCCATGTAAACTCATCATCTTCCACACTCAAATTCAGGAAGACACACAGAGTCCCAGTATCTGTGAAGTAAGGTTAGTCCATTCTTAAAATGGGTTTTATTGGAGGTACCATTGGGAAGGGATGGGGTTGTGCAGCAAGTTTTCTTTCTGTGTTTAGTGAGGAGTATTCATTGTGCAGAATAAGGCAAGTGACAAAACTGCACAGACCTGGGAGGAATCCTCCCCCAAGTAAGAAGAGAGAGCCTTTGTCTCCCTTCCCCTTGGTATGCCACCCAAAATCAAATATTAAGCGGGTTGTTTGAATTTCTCTGCAAATAGACAGAGGCCTAGGGATAAAAGGATGGAAGGGGAAACCTGCACCTCCTGGTACCCATCTGTGAGTGTGAGAGAGGATGTGTTAGAGAAAGGGAGATCAGAAGAGCTGCAGATGCCTGGCATTAAATTATCTCCTGGATCTTCACAAAGGAAGCAGGGGAAGAAAAGAAACCCGATGCCTGATCAGCTGCCGATGTACCACAGACACACTCAGATCAGCATCCTTCTGGCTGCACATTACCCTAGCATATCTCACTGCAATAAAAGCACACACACAGTGCTGTGGTACTAGTGTTGATAACTGTGCTCATGGTGATCCGGGGAAATGTACTGATGCTGCCCTCCCAAAATGGTGATCAGCAGAAACATAAGCAGCCGTATCCCACTACCATCTAATGCACATCTGACACTTGCAGTTATCCCAGATCTGTAATGCAGAGACATACTGTAAAGAGTAGGTTGAACGGCAGCAGCCTTGTACTCACCTCCCCTAATGATCCCACTGCTATCCTCCTTCAGGTTTAGAAGAACAATCCGAGTGTATTGAGGGTATCAGTGTGTGTGTGTGCTGTGTGGCTCTTGCTGTGTGCAGCAGGTCTTTCTCCTCTCCTGGTCTCCCTGTGTTAAAGGGTTTGCTGCTCAGCTCAATGTGTTGTATCTGTCTCTAGGAGCCAGTATCAGCTGTGCTCTCAGCCACTGCCACTCCCCTCTGCTGGATGTTTTTTTTTAATGAACTTTATTAAAACGCAAAACCCTATACAATAAGTTGTATGGAGCACACAGGCAGGTGTTAGGTCTTCTTATAAAGCAATATGAACATACAATCTTGGGCATCACATGCTTCACTGTGAAATGTTATACTTTGCAGGTGCAATCACTGATACTCTGCTTTAAATCCATATATGTTTGTTATTAATGTCAATTTTATATAAACCTTGAGTTTCCCATACCTCAAGCGGAACCCCTCTCCCATTCCCTATAAATACATCGTACAACTTCTTGGGAAAAAATAACGGCCACCGCTTTTATTTATAACTGATAAATATTCCATATTTATCCTCAACTAGATACCCAGCGAGATTGCTCCATCCACATCAACCGGAGCTCGAGGTAATGATTCCCCTAGGTAAGAATAATGATAACAAGCCTCAACGTTGTAACCTTTTACTAATAAGTAATCGCAAAACCTTAGCTTACACCTATTAGGAATGAAACACATATAATCACAGTACATGAATAGCTGATATTCAGTAAATATACACCAGTGGCCTGGCCACTCTCCTCATTGAGTAATGTCACTTCCCACCACCGCGTGCACGCCACACCGTGTCCAATGCATAGACTCAGTCCCTTGGTCACTCAACCCAGTGTCCCCAAAGAACCCTCCCCCAAGGCGAGATCAGCGCCTGAAGGTACCGGTGTTGGTGCACTTATTAAGTACCTTCCGGCCAATCCAGCAGCCGGTAACAGACTTCGAAAAGGATCCGCCGATCCAGCGTACTGCTGCGGCACAGTTTATTCGAGCATTTGCCCGTTCTGTGCCGCAGCAGTAGCCTGGCGCGCGCCCGAGTGTGACGGGCGCGCGCCGAAGCAGCGGAAGAGCGCCCTCCGATCGGGGCGCTCTCCCTACCGCTGCCGGGTCCGCCGGGTCCCCCGGAACCCCCTGCCGCTGTCCCGCGATCGCGGGACACCAGGGCTCCCTCGGGGAGCCCTTGGACACGCGTGCAGGGGGCGCAGGCTCCCGATGACGCGTGACCGCGCGTCTATGACGCGCGGCACGCCGAGGGGCGGCCACTAGCAAGCCGGGAAATCTCCCGGCTTGCGGATCTGGCCGCACTGCGATAAAGTGTGTCGCCAGTGTAGTCTCTCATGAGTTTGGAAATGTCCAGCAGCTTGATCCCAAACCACTGTTCGCACACAGCAGCTCAGGAAGAACACTGTGTACCTATCTGCTAATACAGTTAGGGAATCAAATCTCTCTCTCTCTCTAGGGCAGGTCTGCACAACTCGTAAAGTGAGAAGGGCCGAACTGCTCCAAGGAAAAAAAAATCGGGCCACACGGGTAAAATCATCATCATCACCATCATCATCTCTCCTCCAGCACCTCAGCATCATCCTCATATCTCCCCCAGCACACCTCATCATCATCGTCATATCTCCCCCAGAACCCCTCACTATCAACCTTTGCGATACTCCCCATCTATCTCTCATACCCCCATCTCTCCCCCTCACCCACACACATAATACTCCCCCTCCACATCAAACACACAATACCCCCCTGCACAGCACACACATCACACCCCCCCGCACCTCACATCCCTCTCCCCCTTGCACCTCACATCCCTCTCCCCCCTTGCACCTCACATCGCTCTCCCCCCTTGCACCTCACATC
Source organism: Ascaphus truei (assembly GCF_040206685.1). Lineage (NCBI taxonomy): Eukaryota > Metazoa > Chordata > Amphibia > Anura > Ascaphidae > Ascaphus > Ascaphus truei. The sequence goes on from NC_134483.1 coordinate 527,769,547, forward strand.
GCTCTCCCCCTTTGCACCTCACATCGCTCTCCCCCATTGCACCTCCCATCGCTCTCCCCCTGCACCTCACACCACTCTCCCCCTTGCACCTCACATCACTCTCCCCCCTTGCACTTCACATCACTCTCCACCCTTGCACCTCAAATCACCCCCTTGCACCTCAAATCACCCCCCTTGCACCTCAAATCACCCCCTTGCACCTCAAATCACCCCCTTGCACCTCAAATCACCCCCCTTGCACCTCAAATCACCCCCTTGCACCTCAAATCACCCCCATACACCTCAAATCACCCCCCCTTGCACCTCAAATCACCCCCCCTTGCACCTCAAATCACCCCCCTTGCACCTCAAATCACCCCCCTTGCACCTCAAATCACCCCCCTTGCACCTCAAATCACCCCCCATACACCTCAAGTCACCCCCCTTGCACCTCAAATCACCCCCCTTGCACCTCAAATCACCCCCCTTACACCTCAAATCACCCCCCTTGTACCTCAAATCACCCCCCATGCACCTCATATCACCCCCCATGCACCTCCAATGACCCCCCATTCACCTCCAATCACCCCCCTTGCACCTCCAATCACCCCCCCTTGCACCTCCAATCACCCCCTGCACTTCCCATCACCCATCACCCTCCCCCCCTGCACCTCACATATAACCCTCTCCCCCCCTGCACCTCACATCACCCACAGGGCCGCCAAGAGAAATCATGGGGCCCGGGAAAAATGAAAGGAGCAGGCCCCCCCCCCAAACCCATAGCGCACCCCCCCCCAACCCATAGCGTACCTACCATGAAAAAATATATTTTAGCGCGCAACTTTTACTTTACTGTTTTCTTATTGTGATACAGAAAAAAACATTACAATGCAACCTGTTTATTTTTTATATTTTCAACAAAAGACATGTGCCTGCCTGGGTGGGTGGGTGAATGACAGTGACTGGGTGGGTGAATGACACTGACTGGGTGGGTGAATGACAGGGACTGGGTGGGTGAATGACAGTAATTGGGTGGGTGAATGACAGTGACTGGGTTGGTGAATGACAGTTGGGTGAATGGTGGTGGGTGGGTGAATGGCGGTGGGTGGTTGAATGGCGGTGGGTGGGTGAATGGCGGTGGGTGGGTGAATGGCGGTGGGTGGGTGAATGGCGGTGGGTGGGAGACAGTGACTGGGAGACAGTGTGACAGGGTGACTGGGTGACAGTGTGACTGGGTGACAGTGTGACTGGGTGACAGGGTGACTGGGTGACAGGGTGACTGGGTGACGGTGACTGGGTGACAGTGACTGGGTGGGTGTGTGACAGTGGGTGGGTGACAGTGACTGGGTGGGTGGGTGACAGTGACTGGTGCTTGACAGTGACTGGGTGACAGGGTGACTGGGTGACGGTGACTGGGTGACAGTGACTGGGTGACAGTGACTGGGTGACAGTGACTGGGTGACAGTGACTGGGTGATAGGGTGACAGGGTGACAGGGTGACAGGGTGACGGTGACTGGGTGACGGTGACTGGGTGACAGTGACTGGGTGACAGTGACTGGGTGACAGTGTGACTGGGTGACAGTGTGACTGGGTGGGTGTGTGACAGTGACTGGGTGACAGTGACTGGTTGGGTAGGTGACAGTGACTGGGTGGGTGACAGTGACTGGGTGCTTGACAGTGAGTGCGTGACAGTGACTGGGTGGGTGACAGTGACTTACCTTGACTGGGTGGGTGCAGCTTGCCGCCGGACGCTTTCCCCTCCTGCCCCCGATATCCCTGCGGCAGCTGCCCGGGACGGGAGGGGGGCTTGGGGGCATGGGCGGGGGGGCACGGGAGGTGAGCTCGTGGGGGGAGGGTATGGGAGGTGAGACGCGGGAAGCTGGCCGCGGAGGGAAGCAGTGAGAAGCAGGCCGTAGGAGGAGCTGAGTGTTACTTCCCCCTCCGTCCCACGTTAGGAGCAGGGGGGGGGGAGCGGCCGCAGAGGATTCCCCCTCTGTCCCAAGTTGCGAGCGAGGGGAGGGAGCAGGGGGGGGAGCGGGCCCTGCGCATGCGCGCCGGGACCGCGGGGAATTGGCGCCATTTTTTTTAACTGTTTTTTTTAAAATCTATTTCATTAATTAACTGGCGCCCGGCTGGAGTCATCGCGGGCTGCACAGAGAGGCCAGGCGGGCCGCATGCGGCCCGTGGGCCGTATGTTGTGCAGGCCTGCTCTAGGGCTTTCCTTGCAGCACCACAAGCTAATGGTGACTCAGGGTCTGCACTGGGCCTGAGGGGGAATCTGGCCTACGCAGACGGGTCACTGCCCCCTTCACACACACAACCTCTCTCCTTGCTCCTCCGGCGCCCTCTGCTAGCGTGGTCTCTCACTAACGCTTCCCTTTCCTGCCTGTCAGCAATCCCTGCACTCCTATTCGTTTCCTGGTGTCATGTGGCTCTGCTGAGGCTCATGGGAATTGTAGTTTTACTTCAGAGCCTCTTGGTTATTGGCCAGCCGTTCGTGCGCTTACACTGCGCATGCGCGAACTCTCTCCGTGCCTCTGGTCGTGCATGAGTATTGCGCAATGCCCATACAACATGGCGGCGCCCTGTGCTATCCGGCCGCCGCAGAACCTCCAAACGCTCCCTCACAGCACCCCCCGTGATTGCGCCCTGCAGCGGAGGTACAGAGGGGAAACCAGAACGCCCCTACATTCTCCCCCTGGTGGAATTCAACGACCCCGCTTGGGAACGTAACCAATACACATATTACACAATAAAAATGCATACATGAAATTTACAACTTATCACTGTATACTCGACATGAGATTATACATGTCAATGAACATTCCAATCACAGATCTCACTCTATTGCGAGCCCACTGCTGAGCCTCAAAATGGGGTGCCCCGAATTGATCGTAAGTCATTGTCATGGGAGGTTGACCAGCTCTTTTGCTTCTGCGCAGGTGTTCTTCCGTTACTCCCTCTGGAGAGTAACAAATATCGCTTGGCAATTCAGTCTCTTCCCTTGAGGGGCTCAATGTTTCGACACAGTCTCTTTGAGGCACAAAGCATGGGCTCTGTGGATCTAAAGGCTGGCTCATTTGAGTCAGCTTATCTGGTGTTGGACCAAGGGACCCTTTACCTTGAGAGGTTCCCTCCATAGGATCCTCAGAGGTGGTATTAACTACAGTCTCTGGACCATCCTCTGTAACATCTGACTCTCCATCTAGCGAAGCAGTGGGCACTTCCAACTTTTTATCTCCTACTTGAGGTATGGGAAGGAGATGATTTCTATGCCATACCTTTACCCGGCCTTCTGAGTTTTTGATACGGTATACCGGGAGGCCAGGCATCTGCGACTCTTTCCGGAGAAACCCAGATTGCGAAGGAGGACAGCATCCCTTGGACGAATTTCCTTATGGCGCACTTTATGATCGTAGTGTCTCTTATTACTCGCATTTAGTTGAGCAGCCGCTTTCTCTGCCAATTTATATGCCTGCTGCAAGCTGTCCTGTAATCTTTGCACTTACTGGAAATGCGTCCTATTGGATACCCCATCGGTAGATATCCGCAGATGCACATCCACTGGTAGCCGAGCTTCTCGTCCAAACATTAGGAAGTAAGGCGTATACCCCGTGGATTCATGGCGAGTACAATTATAAGCATGCACTAAAGTCTCTACGTGCTTACTCCATTCAGTCTTTTGTGAGCCTTTCAGGGTACCCAGCATGTCGAGCAGCGTTCGATTGAAACGTTCAGGCATAGTGTCCCCTTCCGGGTGGTACGGTGCAGTTCGGGACTTGGTGATACTCAGTAACTTAAGCAATTCTCGTATAAGGTTACTTTCAAAGTCCCGACCTTGATCTGAATGCAATCGATTTGGCAGTCCAAAATGAAGGAAGTATTTCTCCCATAAGACTTTAGCCAAAGTCACAGCCCGTTGATCTTTGATAGGGAAAGCTTGAGCATATCTGGTATAGTGATCTGTGATCACAAGTACATTTCCGATACCCCGGGTGTCAGGTTCGGTGTAAAGAAAATCCATACATACCAGATTCATAGGTCCTGAGCTCATCAGATGGGCCATGGGTGCCGCCCGGTTGGGTAGTGTTTTCCTTTGTATACAACAGGTGCACTGCCTAGAATGTATCTCCACAGATTCTCTCATTTTGGGCCAATAGAATCGATCACGAAGTAGCCCGAATGTTTTGTCAATGCCGAGATGACCATGGTCGTCATGTAACGCCCAGACTACCATGGTTTGCAGAATCTTGGGTAGAAATAACTGCCACCTGTCAGGATGGTTGTGATACGGTATTACCCTATACAATAGACAGTTTTCCAGTTCAAATTTTCCCATTTCCTTCATTAGTAGGACTACCAGTTCTTTAGGAGCTCGGTTAAGTATGTGTAACGGGTTTCCCCCCCCCCAATCGCAGATATAGTGTGGGGGTGCAGGAAACATATGGTGTTACTTGGTGTTGTGCATTACCTGTTGGCTCACAGGAGGGCCGAGCTTCCGCCACGGGGAACCTGGGGCAATATACTAGCATATACAATTACAATGATGCAGCGCCTCCACCTGCGATGGCTCCCGCCAGAGGGGGAGTGGTTCCTCGCAGGACAATACCCAATAACCACATACAACTGATTGGATAAGAACGAATACCTTTTACTGCTGTGCCTAGAAACATGCAAGGTCAACAAGTAACAACAGGTGTCCCTTTCTAAAGGCAACCTGACTCAACGTCTCCCTGAGATTAACGCTAACGGACACCACGGACGGTGTCCACACTTATTGCGTCACAGCGACCGCTACTGTCCAACACAAGGATCCCACTCTCAAGTCCCAGTGAGTCCCACCCAAAGTCTCGTACTCCCAGTTCATAGACCAACGTATGTGTATATGTGTGTGACTGCGCAGCCACTATGTCTGATGATAGGCCTTGTTGGTGCACGTGAGTTACCTGCCCGGGCTCCAGCCACGGGTACTGCTATACCACGGGGGAATCTCTGGGGTGTCCTCCGAAGTTGGGGTGAATTCCGGCGTGGATAATATCACCACTTCTCCCCGCCGTCTGTACCTTGACGAGAACCGGGCTGATATCCACAGGCCGCAGTCAATCCATACTGGGCCTCCGCAATTATAGTCTAGTAGTCTCTTAGAGGTCAAGCTTAAGCCCAAGCCTCGCGGCGGAAAGCACAGCATCCGCTGGATTCCTAACTAGCGTATAGATAAAGGGCAGGGTCCCTAACCTAGGGCCTGTCCTTATCACACTCCGCTAGGGTGACTCAGGGCTATCTGGGGCCTAGGGGAGTACTAGCCTAGTGCCGGGAGTCACTGACCCCAGCACCCTACCTCTTTCCCCTAGCTGCTCCGGTCACCAATTGCTAACGTGGTTCCTGCGCGCAAAATGTATCTCTATGTTGCCAACACAGCTCCTCCAGCCCTATTGGCTCCCTGGCGTCACGGGCCGTTCCAAAGGCTCATGGGACTTGAAGTCCCTTTACAGAGCCCTCCTCTCATAGGCTAGTGCTTCGCGGGCTTTCTGGACCTTCACTGCGCAGGCGCGAGCTCCCTGCAGTCCTCCCGGTGCTCCTAGTCCTTGCGCATGCGCAACGCCCCTAACAATGGCGGCGCCCTGCTCCGCGAACCGACAGAACCGCAGCAACGCGATCGCGGCCTTAACGACGGCCCGATCGCATCCCTGGCAACCGGCCGTAACCCTTAGTAACACGCGACTCACGCACCAGCAGAAGGGGGGTTAATACAGCAAGGGGGCCAGCAAGGGGGACCTGGCTACATCCTCCCCCCGGTAAAATCCCCAACGTCCTCGCTTGGGACACAACTCAATGTAACTATATACAGCAGTTATATAATGAAAATGCATTTGGAAACATAACTTAGCACATGCATGACTCTATACAATATTGCACAATTCCGTGAGCATCACAATCACAGATTGGATCTTGCTCCGAGAACACTTCTGAGTCTCATAATGGGGTGCCCCCATCTGATCGTAGGCTACCCAAGTTGGAGGGTACCTGATTCTTTGGCTCCGTTGGAGCTGTTCTTTGGGCACTCCCTCGGGGGAGTAATAAGCACAGTCCTGAGGCTCAGCCTCTTCCCTTGAGGGGAGAAATGTCTCTGAATAGTCTCTGTTAGGCACAAAGCTCGGGCTCTGTGGATCCAAAGGCTGGCCTGTTGGTGCCACCTTAGTAGGCGTTGGCCTACAGGGCCCTTTACCCGTAGCTCCTCCGGGAGATGCCCCTTCTGTGGAGTAGTCCCTTTGAGAGGGTCCCTTCATAGGATCTTCAGGAGTGTCAGGGTGGGTCTCATTATGGACAGTCTCTTGACCCAGCTCTGATAAGTCGGGCTCACCGTTGAGCATTGTGGCCAGTATCTCGGTCTCTTCATCTTCCACTTGTGGAATGGGGAGAAGATGATTGCGGTGCCATACCTTTACCCGGCCATCTGTGTCTTTGATACGATAGACCGGGAGGCCAGGCATTTGAGATTCTATCTCATACACTCCGTCTCTCCAACGATCGGCTAATTTGTGTTTTCCTGGGACGCCTAAGTTCCGAAGCAACACAGCGTCTCCTGGCCGAAGTTCCCAATATCTGACCTTATGGTCGTATCGCCTCTTATTATCAGCATTTAGCTTAGCGGTGGATTTCTCTGCCTGCTGATTCGCCTGCTGCAAGCTGTCTTTGAGTCGTTGTACATATTTAAAATGGGTAGCATTATGTATCCCATCCGTTGAGACTCTAAGACGCACATCCACTGGCAATCTCGCTTCTCTCCCAAACATCAGGAAGAATGGGGAGAATCCCGTTGACTCGTGTCTGGTGCAATTATACGCATGCACCAAGGTCTCTACATGTCGACTCCACTCCGATTTCTGAGCACTCTGTAGTGTTTCGAGCATGTCTAGTAATGTCCGATTAAAACGTTCGGGTAGAGCATCCCCTTCGGGGTGATACGGGGTCGTTCGGGATTTGGCAATGTTCAGCATTCGGAGCAGTTCCCTGATCAATGTACTCTCGAAATCCCGCCCCTGATCAGAGTGAAGGCAGTTGGGAAGGCCGTAATGTACAAAGTATTTTTCCCATAATATCTTCGCCACGGTGATGGCTTTCTGGTCTTTAGTAGGGAAAGCTTGAGCATACCGCGTGTAGTGGTCTGTGATGACCAGCACGTTGCATATTCCCCTGCTATCCGGCTCAATGCACAGAAAGTCCATACACACGAGGTCCATGGGACCCGAACTCTGCAGATGACCCATGGGGGCCGCTCGGGTAGGCAGGGTTTTTCGCTGTATACACCTAGTACATCGGCGACAGTGACGCTCAACGGACTCTCGCATCTTAGGCCAAAAAAAACGATCTCGGACCAGCCCAAAGGTTTTGTCTGTTCCAAGGTGCCCATGATCATCATGTAGGGACTTCAGCACCAGATATTGTAGGTTCTCAGGGAGGACTAGTTGTCTCCTATCCGGGTGGTTGTGGTACGGTACCACCCGATAGAGTAAGCAATTGTCTATTTCGAATTTGTCCCACTCCCGCATGAGCAAGGCCACCAAGTTTTTGGGCGCGCGCTTAAGAAGAGCAGGGTTCTCCTTTGTTACAGCTCTCCGGATGATACTAACGACAGGATCTCGTACTTGGTAGTCTACCAGGTCCTTCCACCGTAACACCTTATCAGGCGTGATATTCATCCCTTTGGGATCACAGTAAGCGGCTGGGACAGCCTGCGACTGACATCCCAATGAATCAGCTGCTCGTAATTCTGAAAAGGCCACTTGGCCGTTGACGATAGCGGCCATGCTACACATAGCTCTCACGCCGGGTTCTGGGATTTCCTCCCATTCCTCATCATCTGGAACAGTGCTTAATCCGGGTCGTCTGGAGAGGGCGTCAGCCCCTATATTCAAGGGCCCCGGCTTATATTTCATGGAGAATCTGTAACTGTTCATGGCGGCCAACCAGCGGTGTCCGGCGGCGTCCAATTTGGCCGAGGTATTGACGTAGGTGAGGGGATTGTTATCTGTCCTTACTTCGAAGGCAACACCGTACAGGTAATCGTGTAGTTTCTTGGTGATAGCCCACTTGAGAGCCAGGAACTCTAACTTGTAGACGGGGTATCTCTGCTCACTGGGTGTCAAGCTGCGGCTGATGTAAGCTACAGGCCGCAGGCCCTCCAGGTGCTTCTGGTATCCACAGGCTGGCATCCACATGCAGGACGTATAGCTGTTCGGGATCCGCATACGCGAGCACGGGCGCTTCGGTCAGACACTTCTTCAGTTTCAGGAAGGCCTGCTCACACTCAGGTGTCCATTTGTCCCCGAAAGGTTGGCGTGCCGATACAGCCTTCTTCCCGGTCTCTGACGGGTATATCTTCAACAGATTGTTCAGAGGTTTAGCTTTGCTCGAGTACCCTTCCACGAAGCGGCGGTAATACCCACAGAATCCCAGGAAGGATCGCAACTCTGTGACGTTCTCGGGGCGAGGCCAGTTCACTACGGCCTCTACCTTGGCAGGGTCGGTGGCGATCCCTTTTGCGGACACTATGTGTCCCACGTAGGTCACCGAGGTATGGCAAAATCGGCACTTGTCTAGGGATAATTTCAAACCTTCGTTCCCCAGATGGTCGATCACCTTAAATAATCGTTCTTCGTGCTCTTCCAGAGTCCTTCCGAAGACAATGATATCATCCAGGATACCAGACACTCCCGTGGAATCATGTCCCCGATAGTCTTCTCCATCAACCTTTGGAACGTAGCAGGCGCCCCACATATACCTTGGGGCATACGGGTAAATTGATAGAACCCCAGGGGGCAGACGAAAGCTGTTTCTTCTTGATCTTCCGCGCTCATGGGTACCTAATAGTACCCGGATCGGAGGTCGAGCACGCTGAACCATTGACTTCCATTCAGCGCGTTCAGTATCTCTTCGATGCGCGGGAGGTTGTACTGATCTTGTATCGTACGATTGTTCAAAGTCCGATAATCGATGCACAGTCGTACGGATCCGTTCTTTTTACGCACCACCACTATGGGGGACGCGTATGGGCCTCGAGACTCTGTCAAAATCCCGGCATCTTCCATATCATGAAGGACGTTCCTTTACATTTTCTATATCCCGCGGGGCGAGGCGGCGTGATCGCTCTCGAACGGGGTGGTATCACTCAATCGGATGGTATGTTGGGTGCTGCGACTACACCCCACGTCCATCTCACTCGTGGAGAACACATGTCATCGTTGAGTCAACTGCTTGGCCAGCCGCTCCTTCCAATGGGTGGACAATGTCGAATCACCGAAGTTGAAATCCAGCTCGCCGAAACGCTCATCCGCTGCCGCCGCCTTCCCCTCAGGTGTGTCTACTACCGGGCTGACCAGATATATGCCACCCAACTTCTGACCAGCATCCAACTCCATCGGGAAGGGAGAGATATTCTGCACATACACGTGGGTTCGGCGTGGAATCTTTGTTGCCCACTCCCTCACCTCCGGTAGTATCTTATATCCTCTCTGGACCTCTTCTTCCGGAGTACTCTCCAGAGAGAAAAGCTGATCATCCCCATCTCGTTCAGGGTAACAACACCAGACAGGCAGTCTTTGTACTCCCCCCGGTAATATGGTCGTCAGTCCGGCCTGACGATTGTATAGGTCTCCATGTCGCTCCAGGGCATATATCCGTTGGCACTCTTCTCTTAGGACTGGATCTAGAAGGGCAGTGGCTAGAGGTAACTCATTAGTCTCTTTCAGGTACGCCCGGAACACTGCTTGTACTATATCAGCGTTAGTGCCTAAAATGATCGGGTACTTGCACTGTCCTTGGGGTTCCGGGCATACCAAGGCCGCTAATTGCATGGGGTGTTCTCAATGTACAGTGCCGGAGGTGCTGCTCATAGAACGGTTGGTATATGATGGTCACTTGCGACCCTGTATCCAGTAGGGCCGATGCGTAGATCCCTTCTACTAATACTGGCACAATGGCTGCAGGGCCTACTTGGCTGTAAGCCCCTCGGTTGGGGGCATCCATCTCTGCCTCAGTATCCGCAGGGGCATTGGTGTTCCCTTGAGGGGCCTCCATGTCAGGTCCGGCGGCTTGAGCTCGGCATACCATCGTCCGGGCTGGGTTTCGTTGAGTGGAAGTTTTGTCCTCAGGGGGTTCCTCCCTTTCTGGGCAGGCCTGAGTGAAATGGCCCCTCTTACCGAAGGTGTAGCAAAGGAGGTCCCTTGATTCAGAACGGCCACGGTACGGGGGAGGGGAGTTGCGATTAGGCCTAGCTTTGGGGCCCGAGCCCTTAGGGGCGACCTCCTCTTCTGGAGTCGCGGGATTCTTGGCCTTGGCCCCAGCGGCTTCAGTTGGGTCACTGGGGGCAGACTCCTTAACCTTGGCGGGA